>NW_026096319.1:0-65705 GCF_023614345.1 Adelges cooleyi
AAATATTTGAGATAGTTAAAATAAATAATCCTTATCGTTTTTTATAGAACTGTACAAGTTTCAGGTTTACTTAACAAGTGATTACATTTTTTTTACATACAAAATACCTTTACAAGTTTCAATATTGTACTGTTTTTATACATAAATTTTAAAATAATGTATTACAGACTTTTACATCAAACAGGCTAAGCAGCAAGGTATTATGTATACGGATATATAATTGCTTCGTTATTTTTGCTTGATTATCAAATAATTTTTAAATTAAAAACTGGAATTAATCTGCTCGGCTAAGTGTGCATGAAACATGTGTAGATAGTATCAATATTCCAAATATTATGTAAAAAACTAACAAAACAGTTTTCATAACCTACATACCGTGACCGTGACTATTTAACGCAACAGGAAGAGTAGCGTTCAGTTAAATGGTCTACCCTGAAACATGATGTACTCTTATACTAAGGATTTATTTACATATCTACATAAGATAATATTATTTAATATTTTACCATAGCTAATACCATTATTATTTGATTCTAGGTTTATTTAATGATGTACTTCAACGTTATATTCAATGTCGAAATACATCGATGGGTAGTTATAACAAAATAATTTAGCAAAAAATTAAAATAAGTTTTCCAATGTTAAGAATAAAATATTTAAAAGTGATTTAATTGTAAAAGTAAATTACAGCAACAGATTATTTTTGTGGTAATTTTTCTGTGTTTTTAATCATAAATTTTATTATATGCTTTTCTTTAACTCACTAACACTAACGTACATAACGTCATATTGGGACTCGAACATCAGGTCGCCCTACACAGGGTCAAATTTGGGGGTCATTTCACTAAAATTTCATTTTTTTCCAAATCTTCCAAAATTATTTTAGTAATCTATTCGGCAATTATTATTAAATCATTTTAATAGGACTAAAAAGTAAAAAAATTATAAAAAAAAAACTTTTTTAATAACATGTTTTTCTAAAAAAAAAAAAATATTAAAAAGTAAGAAATAATTTTATTGCAAAAACAATTTACCAATAAATTGTAGCATACTTTATTTTTAAATGTCAATTACTTAGAAAACAACCGAAAATTAACTACAATTTTAAATAATGTTAAACATCTTTAATTTTTGACTAAAAAGAAAAGCGTGGGCCATATTCATCAAAGTCCCTAATAAATTTATCAAATGATGTTTTATATTTTAAGTTCTTTTGTAATTTAAATTGAATTTAAAATTTGTGTATGACACATACATTTCATAATACTTAACTCAATGAATTTGGACTTTGTTGAATAGGGCCCAAGCTATTCTTTTTAGTTAAAAATTTATGATGTTGAACATCATTTAAAATTGTAGTTAATTTTCAAAGTAATTGACATTTTAAATAAAATAATAGGTATAATGTTCTTGTAATAAAATTACTTTTTACTTTTTAGTTCACTTTTTACTATTTTTTTTTTCAAATAGCATGTTTTTAAAAAAGGTTTTTTTTAAAAATAGAAATGGAATCTTTCAATGTAAACTGTAATTTTTATACACATGTATTTTAACCCTGTTTACTAATTTATACATGAATACACATTCGATATAATTTAATAAACAGTTATTTTAATTTCAGAAGAACTGTCCCTTATATTTGCTGTACCAGGTAAAATTATTTCCTAAATTTTAGAGACGTAGTTCACAGTTATTTCTCATTTATTAAATATAAAATATTTTCTTTTTAATTTCAGATAAAGCAGACTACCGTCATAATCCACAGTGTAATTGCCTTAAATATTTCATCATATAACACTTTACACAGACACATGTTTGCATCATATTATATTAACTGTCAAAATAAGTCCCAGTCAATATCTTTGAATATATTATAATTATGAATAATCACATACTTGCATAATATTTGGTTATTTATTTTAAGCATGCTTGGACAGAGAGATTCGAGTTGGAAACGTAATATACGCAGTTTTACGTGGTAAATATATATATATTTTTTTGTATTAAAATCATTATAACTTTTTTACATGATTATCTATGTCTTTTAAGCTAAAAGCTTGTGCTAGAAATAGAGAGTTATAGAAATTAACTAAAATTAATGTGCATATACAACAAATTAACAACAAAAAAGGAGAAACAAGAATATACAAATAATAAACAATTATAATAAACACCGCAATAGAAGCTAAGATTAAAATATTTTTAACTTATTAGAGAGAACATCCAATTATATACTAATTTTTTTATTATTTTGAGAAAGCTGAATATTTTTTTTATACAGACATGGCATAGAGTTAAAAAACACAGGACCTAGATAGTTTACAAATGATTGACCAAAATATTTGCACGGGTAATCAATAGGTATATTAAACCGTCTATTTTCCCTTTTGTCTACAAGATCTTGACCGTCATGTCCTTTACCGAAGTTTTTAAATGTGGACAGAATGGCAATTTTTTTATTTGGAAGTTTAACAGGTAGGACACCCAATTCTCTATAATTATGTGAGGTAGAACCAGATAAAGAATATTTATTTAGGTAAATTCTAACTATATTATTCTGGTTTGTTAGTAGTTGATTTAAAAAAACAATCTGCCGATCCTCCCCAATGTTGATAACCTCATTGTTAATTATCTCTTCAGAAAAGGAATTATCAAAAGAAATGTTATTACAAGCATTAGCAGCTTCATTTTTACGAACATAATCAGCTTTCTCTTCTAATTTTTTTCCTATGTTAATAAAAAATGTGGTAAAAATGTTTGAGACCACTTTTGGCTCGTTGCAAGTATCATATTGTTAGCCGTTGTGAATAATAGTTTTAATGGTACCTTTATTAATATTTTTGGAGCAAGTGATTTCGTTAGTAAGTTGCCAGGTTAATTTCGATTTGTTTGAGATTGCTTTGAATTTATTCGCATAAAATTTCTTTTTAGCCAGTCTTAGAATCTGTGTATAGTTATTGTTATATTTTTTTATAGTGTATGGTTAGTTTGTTGTTGCTAGGATATTTTTTACATTTTAAAGCTAGGGATTGTTTGTGGCGTGTAGAGGTTAATAGACCAGCTGTCATCCATTCTTTTAATAGCAAATTTTTAGATGTTATTTTTTTATGAGTTGTCGATTTAAGAATAATGTCAGAGATAACCATCTGGAACTCTGTGTAACATTCATTCGCATTGTGTTTGTTATACACCGCAGTCCATTTCTCTTCCTCTAGTAATGCTTTAATATTATCAAGACGAGAAACATATTTACTTTTATTTGCTAAGTGATTGTTAGTAGATATAGAAACACAGATTGTAAATGGTCAGTAAAATTTGTCTGTAATATACCTGCGTTAGTTAGCGTAATTCGATTTCCATTATTGTGGATAAATATGTGATCAATACATGAGTGGTTTAGTAGTTTGGGTAATCTAGTATATGAGTTAACAAAAGACGCAAAGCAATTTTCAGATAATAAATTAAGATAATCATTATTTAATGGGTTAATCCCTACTATGTTTATGTTCATATCATTTATAAGAACGGTATAGTTATCTTTTTTTTTATTCTCTCGAATGACTTTGCTTAGAGTGTTAATGAAGGTATTCATATTAGTGGTGGGTGATCTATATATACATAATATATTAATTGGCATATCTAGATTATTAATGGCGAATTTAACAATATTGGTTTCATAAAATTCGTATTCGAAAAAATTTGTTATAAAATGATTTCTAACGAAAACAGACATACCATCATTTGGGTTTCTTTTGATTGTAGAGAAGTGTTGATTATAACAATCAATGACATAAGCACCCTGACTCTAGGGATCATGCCAAGTTTCGGTTAGTACAATAACACCGATTTTATTTTTATTTTGTTCACTCCCTAAAAATAATACTAGTTCATCTAAATTGGCGTTTACGTTCCTAATAGTACAACATAAAATACGAGTATTTACATATTTATTATTTATACTATTATTAACATCAATAAAATCTAAGAAAGAGTCAAAATAGTTAGTTTTGTAACTGAGGTATCCATTAATATTTAAGAAATTTTCCATTTTTAACTAATAGTATTAACAAAGAAATTCTGAATTAGGTTGTAAGCTTAGACTAAATTTGACAAAGAGAGCTCATAAAAAATTATACAAGCCTCGATATTCTCATTCTTTTTAAAAAAAATGTTGGAATCCTTAAACCAGGTGAATTTGTAACCTGCTTCGCGAGCAAAAACTCTAGTTTTAAAAAACAGATTTTTGTTAAATTGAGTAAGACCATCGTTAATGGAAATACTATCATTATTCCACTTAGAGTTAACCGTTTTACCGATTAATTTTGATTTTTTAACACCTTCCATCAAGTTTTTTTTGTCTTGGATTGAAGTCGACTCTGCCACTATTTTTCTGGACCTGTTAGAGATTTTTGAAAATGCACGATATGCTTTTGACACAGAGATCTAGACTACAACTGCGGCTGCAGTTGTCTCTACCGTTTTGACACAGTCCTCATTTTCGATCTCCGGAATGCCCACAATTTCGATAATGTTTTCAATTGACTTTTGCTCGATTACATTTAAACGTTTTTCCAGAGACGCAAATTCATTTTTTATTTTGCGATTTTCTTCTTTAAGAGTTGAATTTTCCTCTTTGATAAGATTAATAGTTGTAATTAAATAGTGCAATTGCTTGCCGAAACCATCAAATTTCTCACTAATAAAATTGACAGAGTAAACGAGGTTATTCAAAGTTTCGTTTTGTACATTTTGAGTACCCGAGTGGACGGTGGTTGAATTATTTTTGGGAGCCTGAGTCTTAGAGCTCGGCTCTTTTAATTTACATATATTGCAACACCAGGTCAGTTTGACAGTATTCGACATCTTTCTAAACGCTGTCTCCATCAGAGCGGCACATCCAAAATATAGAAAAGCATTGCATTTGTTGCAGTTAAGATTATCACCCTCAAAAATAGATAGAATGATAGAAATTGCATTTGAGTCCAAAGTTATTAACGCGGCTTCTAATGTTTTTTTTATTTGTTTAATTTAATTAAATCTAAACAATCTTGTTTTAAAATTAACTGTAATAAAGAATATTTTTTTTATTGACTGTACTATTATTATATATTTTTTTATAGATTTTGCTCTACTTCGAAATTGGAATATAAGTACGGAACAAATTGTAGATCTAGTCCTTGATTGTTCTAATGTATTCCAAAATGTAGAAGAAGGTAATTATAAATTTATTCGATAATTGTAAATATTTTTAAGGGTAGGATTAATTAACAAATGTATAATGGTTATCGATGTATTTCAATGGATTTCTCGAAATTTATTTCAATCTCTAACATTTAAAAATAAATAAGGAAATTTTTGTCCATAGTTTGTTATAATAACACTTTATAACTGTGCTGAAGAAGGTATGACTTATAACCAAAATTTTAGTGCGACATCTATTTCCGTTTCACGTTGTTGCTTCAATTATTGTCTAAAAAACAATAGAATTTTGTTTTTAATTTGATTACATTATGTTAATGTCATCAAATTAGTGACAATATTTATAGGTACTGCTTAATTCTTTACTATAATAAAATGTACTATAGACATTGGAACTGTTTTAATCGAAAATATAATAAAAACAATTTTTTTTTTAAACAGCTGTTGTCTATTGATTAATTTGCACAGAGCAACCTGGAAGTTTAATAGGACCAACGTTTAAGTATTCTCCTTTTTAAGATTTCAAATATTTTTGAGGAATTTTTATATATTATAGCCCCCACTACCCCCACCATCAGTATAGTTTTTTGACTTAGAGTCACAAGTTGTGCTCTTACATTAGTTCTTTGGTGCCTATGGCAGATATTAGAACAAATTAAAATAATTCTTAGAAGTGTAATTACATTAAGAGGAACAAATATATTTGTAATTTATACATTATTGTTTGTTATTGAAACTGTAATTTATAATTTTTTACAGAACAAACTGAGTACACATTGTCAGAACTTGGATCAGAGAGAAGACGAGAAATTAGAAATAATATACGTTATTTAATTAGAATCTTAAGTAAATAACTGTTAACAATAACATTTTAGTAAACAAATATAAACGGTTATACTTTTTTTAACTAATCATAAAACCATATACAAATGTTCAGTAGAGACATACCGAAACATACTGGATACATATTGGAATTATGTATTCATATTTATAACAGCAAGACAACAATTTATTATTTTTTTATAATAATACAAGTACAAGCATCCAATGGTGACATTATTATTAGACTTTACTTTGAAATTAGTCTTTTTACTTTAATTGCCAAGGTATAAACACTATTGCGCTCTACGGTTTCTAATAGAATTAACAAATAAATATTTGTATAGAGTGTAATTTATTAAACTATAAATTATATTATATTTAAAGTATATTTATTTATTAAACATTTTTTTTTAATATATAAATATTGTAATATTTTTATTTTTTAAGGTGGCCCGACAGAAACAGTTCGTAACTTTATGTGTCGTAGAATAGGATTAATCAGAAGTATACTACACCCAGACTTGTTTATAACAAATGCGGTGGTTGAGGAGAACGACACATGTGTTTTAACTACAACTACAGACCCCAACAGTGTTTGGAAATACAGATATGTTGACGGCGAAATTTGTCAAGTTGATATCAATGATGTTACCCAGCCAATAGAACCACTTGCTAATCAGATGGTGTGGTAATAGAGATCATAACGTTCGTAGTTATATCGTAAACAAAATTATACAGTACATTTGAATACTTTTTAGAACTACATAATACTTGAAATACCACATTTACATACAAAACTTTAAATAAATTAAATATTCTTTACAATTATCACGATTTTAAATACATTTGTTTTTTATGTATTGATGTTCATCGAAATGAAATCCGAGTACACTTTCGATTCGATTCGTTATTGAAAATGATTTTATTGGTTTCACTTAATTTTAAATTCTCATCATCAGCACTCCTTTCATCATTTACGAACTGTCATTTCTTTGATAATATTTATTGCTTAAAAAATGCTATACGTGGTGCAAACTCTATATTTTTATAAATATCAAAAAAACTGTAAAATAATTATTATTGAAAATTAAAATTAGTATGACTATTATTAAGAAATTATTTGTGAAAATAAATGCAAAATTTTAAGTAGTATATATATAAGCTAAATTATTTAATTGTTAAAATAACAAAAATATTTAAATTTTCTATAAATAAATGCTTTTACCTTCAGTGATTAATATTCTTATAGGTTCTTGTAACTTCAAGATTTTACAATTTAGAGTTACTGATTTGTGCAAAAATTAATACATTTTTAATAGTTTTACAACTAAAGCTTTTTATTTTAGCAATTTTATAATGTTTTATCGGTTTTCGAAATAGGTCTGAAAGATAACTAATCAAGCTGTGAAACTTTATAAACAAAATCTAGTCTTGTGCCATTTGGTTAATCACTATTTCTGATTTCTAGCAATAATATTTTCAAATGGTAACACTGTACATTACGTAGTTGTTCTACGTACTTTCATTTAACGCTTTAAAGAAATAATTCACCACAAAGTAAAAATTCAATATACTATATAAGAACCATAATTATTGAATACAATTACATTTATATAATTGTCCAGTTCTAGATATGGGCCATATCGTTTTCGGCAGAGTTGTACAAGTGTAAAAGAAAAAAAAATTGGACAAAAAAAAATTCATTATTCTTAATTTTAGTTCAAATAGATTGTTTTTATGTTTAATTCCAGAACTCAATTGAAAACATATTCGTTTTTTTTTAATAGGGGAAATTGAATATTGTTTGTAGCCAACTACTGGATTGTTTTGTGTAATTGAATAAAAAGTCAACAGGTATTTAAAAAACCTTTTTAATATACCTATGTTAGTTAAGATATATTATGGCTATCAGCTAGTTATGGACATAAATGATTATGTAATTAAAGGACTTGTTCAGGTTTTTTTCTAGTTTAAAATAATTTGTCAGTGGTTTTTCTTTTTGGATATAATGATATACACAAAGATGTTGGAATAATTATCATTGAAATATGATAAACTATACCTCCGATTATGTATATTAGTTTTAATGACTTTGGTTTTTAGCATCAATATGAAACGATAAAGTCGCCTATAATATAAAGAGATAGTTAAACTTTGACCATTTTCGTTTTTTTTCTATGCTCATAACACACTAAATTTTATCAACGAAAGCAGCTGCAGCGTATCATGACAAATCGTGATAAATGATATAAAAATAATTTTTCATAGTTTGTTATTATACTTATTAATTTTAGCTTCGATGCAAATTATGATAAGACTGTTTATTTTTGGATCCATATTATGTGTTGGTTTTTATGCCGTATACCGCCCCAAAATGTATTTTATATTACACAATTTTTTTAAAGGATCAGTAATGTTTTGCATATTGTTATACTGTTATTTATTTAAAGAGATTCACGCTTGATTGTTTAAACTATCTAATATTAGATTATCTGTTTCGTGCTAATTTTAATGTTTTAGTTTATCAACTTGCAGCTCTTTATACAATGTAATTAAGATTACATTGTATAAAATTAGTATGAAAAAAATATATTTTAATTTCTTACTAAACCCTATGAGATATTAAGTGGCTCATGATAAAAAAATCACCCTGTATTTTAATAATAATTATAAGTCATGAATGATAATACTTTATTTTATGACTAGATCAAATCTCGTGAACATTTAACTTTATGATACTGCTCCTATACTATTATTAAAAAAAAAACAATTTTTAAAATCTCCATAAAAGGTTATTGTTAAATAACAGGTAACAGCCGACCGCTAGTGGCTATAAACGTTAGCAATATCTAACTAATAAGTAAGATATGTTATAGTAATATACATATTATGTAGGTAACATTTATTGTTTTCTCCATCACCGTACCATTATACGATTTAATTTTAATTGAAATGTTAGCAACTCAATTTTTCTTTAGACAATAACAAGAAACTAATATACAGGGTGGGACAGTAAAACAGGCAATTTTCCAAAGTATTTAAATGGGAAAACCCGTTTCACTACCCTACCCTATACATTTTAAGGATCTATGAAAAGGTTTTTTTAGTTGCATTTTGTTTGGTACATTGTCAGTCTAGTAAAATAGAAGTACAATATAGCTTTGAAATAATATAATCAATGAAGTATAAATAGTTTGTGTGAGATTGCTCTAATGGAAGTATATAATACATAAATATTAATTTTATTGTGAATAAGTGATTATAATTTAAACTATGGAGTACAAACGATTGAAATATGAATCGTTGACAATTCCAACAAAATTTAACAAGACATTGTATATGTGTTATTGTTTTTTTTGTCCTGAGCCACTCAATATATCATAGGGTTTAATAAAAATTTAAATTTTGTTTTTTCATATTGTTTTTATACATTGTGATATCAATTTTTTACAACTTTTTTTGTTTATACCTCTCTCCCAACTTATTTTATTTTTGATAGAAACTTTTGAAACTTAAATGGTAACGTATATATTTGGTTCATTTTTTAAATTGAAAATAATGTACTAAAAATGTTGACTGGTCGATAACCAGTTTTGTACAACTTATTTTAAAGTTTTAAAATAAGAGTTTCAAAGTTAGATGGTAGAGGAAGTGCGGTTGGGAGATGCACGCAGATAAAAATACTTCTACACTCCACCTTTCCTCCTGCCCTAGTTTTGAAACTTCAACAACTCCAAAAATAGTTATCCAATAGTTATAGTAATAAGTAATTATAGTAAAAATATTTAATATATTATTTACAAGGAAGCATCAAAGCGTTTTTTTGAAAGTGATTTTATTCAATTTTAACACTTTTATTTATAATAATTCCTATAGACCTGCGACCCCTCCGTCCCCTCGTTGCTTTGATTCCATTATGCCTATACTCTACTGTACTAGTCCTCTTGTATAAAATCTCTTTCAAATTAACGCTTTGATGCTCATTTGTAAATACAAAACCTCAAATTAATACTTTCTAACTTTACTGGTTTATTATGATATTTATTCTCTGTATAATATATAAGTATCTATTGGATCACTAATTTTTATAATGGTACGTCTACAAATCAGTAATCAGTAAAATACTTCAAGATCTTTAATATACTAAATATTATGAAGAATCTAGTACAAAGACCATTATTACGTATTTTTGCATGTATCATTATAACTCATGTTTTATTTCATATCGACACGAATTTAAGGTAAATAAGACGCAAAAAAAATATTGCCAACTGTGTGTTTACACCGTTTATCGTTACCGTTTGTCTTTATCTTACTGTTTGTTATAATATACTAGCGCATTACATACACCGAAAATGCGGTGTATAAAATAAAACCTAACACATTATAAATTGGAAACCTAAATTTGGCCCTCAAATGTACTCAAATTTTCACAATTATTTTTGTTAAAACCGCCTCCCAATTTAGTTTTTTGATAGCAACTCTTAAAACTTAAACAATAACGTAATTATTTTATTAACTTTTTAAATTGAGAATATTGTGTTAAAAATTTTGACTGATCGATAAGCAGCTTCGGAAAATTATTTTTGAAGTTTTTGAAGTTTCAAGTTTATGGCAGGAGGAAAGGTGGAATATAGTATTATTTTTGTCTGCGCGCAATTTCCAACTGCACTTACTCTAACATCCTAACTTTAAAACTCTTATAACTTTATAAATAATTAGTCAACATTTTTAGTACATTATTCCCAATTTAAAAAGCTAATAAAATATATACTTTAACGTTTAAGTTTCAAAAGTTGCTATCGAAAAATCCAAGTTGGGAGGGGGATAAAAAAAAAAAATTGTGAAAAATTAAGATCACATTGTATAAAAACAATATCAAAAAAAAAAATTCACTTATAATTAAAACCCAGTGAGATATTGACTGGTTCATGATAAATGAATCACCTGTATGAAGTGGAATCACTTTTTGTAAATTTAAACTTTTAAAAATATTAAATAAATTTTGTAAGATATTCGATTGTATTAAATGTTGTTAGGGAGCCTAGCAATTATTTAAAATATTTGTGTGTAGTGAGTTGTTACGCAGTATTAGTGTATGTATACGTGTTCGTTTATTATTTGTAAGGGGCGTACATTTTTTTTTCTAAATAATTTTACTTAAGTCGTTACGTTTTAAAACGTTGTATATCATGGAATACTTGTCTACACAATACATGATAAACCTTGATGTTTGAAGTCGAGAAACACACCCTGTAAATGTTACACCCGTTATGTCATTAACAAATTCCTTACTGAAGTTTTTTTGATTTTTCAAAAGGTTTTAAATGAATATAAAAATTAAGTAGTAAAATGACCGGATATGGAAATATTTATGTGCCCTAAAATACAAATAAAATCAGTTTTTTTTAAACGAAAATTACAATTTTTGTATTACTATTTATTTATTTTACTTTTATTTTTAATTAAAATAAGTATTGATTATAAATTTTTTTTATATTTGGTACATACAATATCTATTCAAGTGTAGTTATCGATCAGTATTTTATTTTAACTTTATTATTATTTGTTGTTATACAATTTAAAAAAATTTCAATTGCAAACGTTAAATAGCTTGAGATATTATTAAAAGCGTAAGGGTTTGAATTTAATTCACGTATAAGGTTTCCATTTATATTATCTTTAAACCTGAGTTTTCCCTTAAAAATCTTTAGCTACTAATAAATTGTACAGAAATTTTGATCTGGACCACAAAGTATATCCGACAAAAAATCGTAATATATATATATATATATATATGCCATTTAATTGATATATTATTATCTACAAATACCCGTATAATAATGGGTTGATATTTACCCCTCGAGACATACTGTAACTACATTGCTATTTGCGTTTAATGACCTTTAGGTCCTTTACTTGTTTTTAACTACTGTATTTAAAACAGTCGTAGAATGAACATAAACTACTACTATTTGAGTAAAATTGTAGTTTTTGTCGATCATAGTGGAGTGATCATAGTGCCTCAAAACCCAAACTAGTAGATAACCAATTTACCAACTCTATCGATTCCCGATATCGGATTGCCCCAAAAGACATCTTCTCTCTGATAAACAACCGTATTCGCGGTTTCTAAGTAGATAGCCGATCGTCGGTGGCCGTTGCTAAGCAAACCAACAATCGACCAGGTTTTATTTTTTGTTGAATTTCGGTTTTTGAAGATTATTTTCTAAAAGCAACGAATAGCAATGAACTTGATTTTCACAAAATGCGTCTTCCTGTGAAAAATTCTTGACCGGCGAAGCTCCCTCCACCGTCATTGTTTCCAGACGTTAGCTGAACTCAAAAAATTGAAAATTACAATTGAGAACGCCATATATTCGCCAAAAAAACAAAAGTCCTAAGGAGCAAATATACTCACAACTAGTGTCGAATAGCTAAAAACGCCTACATAAATACCAATAGAATCTCTGCTTTGATGCTAAAAATAAACCGATAAGGACGTTCAATAGGGAATGGAAAATCTTTTTAATATTAATATATTCCCGAGAATGCGAGAGTCTTAAATAAGATGAATCACGCTGTATAGTACACAGTTATAAATATGAAACATAGTGTTTAATTTTTTTTGTTTAAATGTGACCACATAAAGTATAGCGGTAGTGTATGTAGGTGAAGTATTAGCACCTAATCTAACATTTATCTTTTAAATTTATGTTCATTAAAAGACGCAACCAGAAACGAACATTAACAGTACCAAATTTACGAAATTGATAGTTCATTTATACTTTTAACGATTAAGTTTCTATTTAAACCGAAAAAACTATTTATTTTTACATAGCTTTTGAAGAAGTACAATATATTATTGGGTAAGAAAATTTTTTTTTCAATTTTATTACAATATTACCAGAATTAAATTCTATTACATAAGTAGGGTAAAGAACCCATTGGTAAAGAATTAATGTAACTAATTATTACAACCGAAGGGTTTTATTTGTTTTTAAATTTAGTAGAATTCACAGTAAAAATTAAAACTTATTCCTAAAACAATTATTAATTTAAGGTAATATTTGTGTTTTACGTACTCCTCGAAAATGTTGTTAATAAATATGAAGATGTAAAACTTTTAAATTTCCTTTACGATAATTATTTCGATTCAAAAAGCATATTTTGGCTTCGTCCAAATTGAGTCTATTTCCAAAATCTTCACGAATTTTAATATTTAATTTTAAAAATGTTTAAAATTACTAAATAATTAAATAATATTGAATCATATTTTTGACTATGTCTAAATTACTAGTATTAAATATATTGTAAATAAGCATATTTTTACATTTAAAGTTTAGAATCGTTTTTATCGATACCGAAGAGTTTTGTTTGTTTTTAAATTAAATAATACCACATGAAGTATAGCTGTACTGTGCGTAGGTTAAGTATAAGCACCTAACCTAACGTTTTATATTTTACGTTTATATTTAATAAACACTCTCTAAAGACACTCTTGGATAGTGTAACACAAAACATTTAATGAATAAGGTTAATTAGGAAAAAGGGTGTTATGTTTAGGTTTATTTGGTTAAGTAGATGGAAGGTTTTGTGATGTGATGTTTTTTGGTGGTTACGTTAAGGTGTTCAAAATACATTTAATAATTAAAAACCATTTTATTTGTGTTATAAATTTGTTTACACATGTTAACACAAGGAGTTCAAGTTTAAAAAAAGAATAAAAATAATCGTTGACAAAAATATTGGTTTTATCAGTTATGCAACTGATAAAGACCAAGTAAATTTGACAACTGAGTGGATATCAGAAATAGTCGTCGAATCGAACACAATCCGACTGATCAAAAGGCCTTGTAGGGACAGTTTTCTGACTGAATATTAAAAAAATACTTGACGGACTATGAAGTCAAGTAGCTGTTGTGGTCGGATGACAGTCTTTTTATAAGTGTCTCTCGGAAATCGTTCTGTTCACTTGTTGGTGTAAGAAGGGGGGAAAGATCAGTCATAGTGAATGGGATTTTGTGGCTTACTCAATGCATATGCGTTTAGTTTTCTTTAAAATATTTGTGATATTACAAATTATATATGAATACAAACGTATTGTTCTATGCATACAGTTTTGTAAAACACTTATGATAAACAAATTCGATATTTATAATATATTAAAATACTACTAAAAAAAAAAAAAATAATAATAATAATATAAATTAAAACTTATAATTGTAAGACTAATGCCTTCTGTGTTCTATATCAGAGTTATTATTTAATTGGCCACTGTGTCTAATATGCTTCTAATTTATTGCAGTTAAATATGAAATTTGACTATTTTTTAATAGCATTTATCTTTGTAATCGGTTTAGAAGATGTTGGTAATAATTTCATCTTATACGTACCTAATACATATTTGAGATAGTGAAAATAAATAATCCTTATCGTTTTTTTATAGAACTGTACAAGTTTCAGGTTTACATAACAAGTGATTACATTTTTTTTACATACAAAATACTGTTACAAGTTTCAATATTATACATATATTTTAAAATAATTTATTACAGACTTATACATCAAACAGGCTAAGGAGCAAGGTATTATGTATACTGATATTTAATTGCTTCGTTTTTTTATCTTGATTATCAAATAATTTTTAAATTTAAAACTGGAATTAATCTGCTCAGCTAAGAATGCATGAAATATGTGTAGATAGTATCAATATTCCAAATATTATGTAAAAAATTAACAAAACAGATTTCATAACTTACATACCGTGACCGTGACTATTTACCTCAATAGGGAGAGTAGCGTTCAGTTAAATGGTCTATCCTGAAACATAATGTACTCTTATACTAAGGGTTTATCTACATAAGAAAATATTATTTAATATTTTACAATAGCTAATACCATTATTCATTGATTCTAGGTATATTTTATGCCGTAGTTCAACGTTATATTCAAAGTCTAAACACATCGATGGGTAGTTATAACAAAATAATATAGCAAAAAATTAAAATAAGTTATAGTAATATTTAAAAGTGATCTAATTGTAAAAGTAAATTACAGCAACAGATTATTTTTTTGGTAATTTTTCTGTGTTTAAAATCATACATTTTATTTCATGCTTTTCTTTAACTCACTAACACGTACGTACGTAGGTGCGTTTGTAACCTTTAATAGGACTAAAAAGTAAAAAAATAAATTTAAAAAAACTTTTTTAAAAACATGCTTTTCTAAAAAAAAAAAAAAATAGTAAAAGTGAACTAAAAAGAAAAAATAATTTTATTACAAAAACAATTTACCAATTAACTGTAGCATATTTTATTTTTAAATGTCAGTTACTTTAAAAACAACCGAAAATTAACTACAGTTTAAAATAATTTTAAACATATTTAATTTTTGACTAAAAAGAAAAGCGTGGGCCTTATTCAACAAAGTCCCTAATCAATTTATCAAATAATGTTTTATATTGTTAGTTCTTTTGTAATTTAAATTTAGTTTAATATTTGTGTGTGACACATACATTTCATAATACTTAACTCATTAAATTTGGACTTTGTTGAATAGGGCCCACGCTTTTCTTTTTAGTCAAAAATTAAAGATGTTAACCCTTATTTAAAATTTTAATTAATTTTCGGTTGTTTTCAAAGTAATTGTCATTTTAAATAAAATAATAGGTAAAATGTTCTTGTAATAAAATTATTTTTATTTAATTTTTTGTTCACTTTTTACTATTTTTTTTTTTAGAAAAGCATGTTTTTAAAAATAGAATTGGAATCTTTCAATGTAATTTTTAATACACATGTATAATCTTACCCTGTCTACTAATTTTCTAATAGAATAGAAAACTACATTCGATATAGTTTTTAATAGACCAATTATTTTATTTTCAGAAGAACTGTCCCTTATATTTGCTGTACCAGGTAAAATTATTTCCTACCTTATAGAGACGAATTTCACAATTATTTCTCATTCATTACATATAAAATGTTTTCTTTTTAATTTCAGATAAAGCAAACTACCGTCGTCACCCACAGTGTAATTTCCTTTAAATACTTCATTATATAATACTTTACACAGACCCATGTTTGAATCATATAATATTATTATATTATCTGTCAAAATGAGTCCAAATCAATATCTTTGAATATATTATACATCTGTACTTTATTCATATTTTATTTATAAATAAGTTATAATATATACATACATAATAAATATTCATATACTTGCATAATATTTGGATATTTATTTTAAGTATGCGTGGACAGAGAGATTCGAGTTGGAAACTTAATATACGCAGTATTAGTGGTAAGTATAAAATTAACATTTATATACGAATAAAAGAATATTTTATATTTTTTCGATATTAATAATTACTTAGCTACCAAAAAAAAAGTATAATTAAAATTGCATTTAAGTCCAAAGTTATTAACGCGGCTTCTAATGTTTTTTTAAGTTGTACAATACTTGCCTACATTTCTTAAATAAATCTAAACAATCTCATTTTTAAATTAACTATTATAAAGATATTTTTTTTATTGACTGTATTATTATTATATATTTTCTTATAGACTTTAACCTACTTCGAAATACGAATCTAAGTATAGAACAAATTCTAGAACTAGTTCATGATGTATCTAATGTATTCCCTAATGCAGATGAAGGTAATTATAAATTTATTCGATAATTGTAAATTGTTTTAAGGGTAGGATTAGTTAACGAATGTGTATAGGTTATCGATGTATTTCAATTGATTTCTCGAAATTTGTTTCAATCTCTATCATTTAAGAATAAATAGGGACACTTTTGTCCATAGTTTTTTATGTGAACACATTATAACTTTGCTGAAGAAGGTATGACTTATAGTCGAAATTTTAGTGCGACATCTATTTCCGTTTCACGTTGCTGTTTCAATTATTGTCTAAAAAACAATAGATTTTTATTTGTACTTTGATTACATTATGTTAATTTTATCAAATTTGCGACAATATTTATAGGTACTGCTCAATTCCTTACTATAACAAAATGTACTATAGACATTGGAACTGTTTTAATCGAAAATATAATAAAAACAATTTTTTTTTTTAAATAGCTTTTGTCTACTGATTTATTCATGAAAATCAACTTGGAAATTTAATAAGCCCAACGTTTAAGAACTCTGCTTTTTTAAGTTTTCAAATATTTTTTAGGAATTTTTGTATATTATAGCCCCCACTGGCCCCACCATCACTATAGTTTTTTGACTAAGTGTCCCAAGTTATGCTTTTACATTAGTTCTTTGGATCTCAAGTATATAAAGATTACTTTCTTCTAGTTGCAGGGCTAATGGCAGATAATAGAACAAATTTAAATAATTCTTAGAAGTGTAATTACATTAAGAGGACCAAATTTGTTTGTAATTTAGTGTTTGTTATTGAAACTGTAATTTCTAATTTTTTACAGAACAAACTGAATATTCATTGTCAGAACTTGGATTTGCCAGAAGACAAGAAACTAGAAATACTATACGTTCTTCAATTATAACTTTTAGTAAGTAATTGATTAAAAAAACATTTTAGTAATCATATATGTTCAGTTACTTTTTATAACTAATCTTAAAGCCATATAAAAATGTCAGTAGAATCATACTGGAAGATACTGGATACATATTGGAATTATGTGTTATTATTTATAACAGCAAGACAATAATTTAGTATTTTTTTATAATAATACAAGTACCAGCATCCAATGGTGACATTATTTTTAGACTTTACTTTGAAATTAGTCTTTTAACTTTAATTGCCAAGGTATAAACACTATTGCGCTCTACGGTTTCTAATAGAATTAACAAATAAATATTTGTATAGAGTGTAATTTATTAAACTATAAATTATATTATATTTATTAAACATTTTTTTTTAATATATAAATATTGTAATATTTTTATTTTTTAAGGTGGCCCGACAGAAACAGTTAGTATTTTTATGTGTCGTAGAATAGGACTGATCAGAAGTATACTACACCCGGATTCATTTATAACAAATGCGGTGATGGAGGAGAACGACACATGTGTTCTAACTACAACTACAGACCCCGACAGTGTTTGGAAATACAGATATGTTGGCGGCGAAATTTGTCAAGTTGATATCAATGATGTCACCCGGTCAATAGAACCACTTGCTAATCAGATGGTGTGGTAATATAGATCACAAAGATCCTAGTTATATCGTACACAAAATTATATACTACATTTTAATACTTTTTAGAACTACATAATACTTGAAATACCACATTTACATACAAAACTTTAAATAAATTAAATATTCTTTACAATAAACAGTTTTATCACGGTTTTAAATACACTTGTTGTTTATGTATTGATTTCTATCGATATGAATTCCAAGTGCACTTTCGATTTGATAAGTTTTTGAAAATGATTTTCTTAATTTGACTTAATTTTAAATTCTGATCATCAGCAATCCTTTCCATCATTCACGAATTGTCATTTCTTTGACATTATTTATTCCTTGCAAACATTTTTCCGAATAAATTACAAACAAAATTATTTTATCGTCATCACGTAGCTTTACGGGTCTCGAATGTCCAACGCTACCTGTATAATTAAATATAAGATTCATTACAGACAATAAATGAAACGTCAATAGAAATAATTGTCACACAAAATTGTCCAGTTAGAGATAGGTCGTATAGTTTTAGGCAGAGATCTAAAAAAATATTCATTATTCTTAATTTTAGTTCAAATAGATTGTTTTTATGTTTAATTCCAGAAATCATTCGAAAAAATATTCGTTTTTTGTATAATGGGAAATTAAACTCTGTTCGTAGCCAACTACTGGGTTGCTTTGTGTAATTAAAAAAAAGTCAACAGGTACTTAAAAAACATTTTTAATATACCTATGTTAGTTAAGATATATTATGGCTATTAACTAGTTATGGAAATAAATGATTAAGTAATTAAAGGACTTGTTCAAGTTTTTTTCTTGTTAAATATTTGGTTATTGGTTTCTTTTTTGGATATAATGGTATGATTCATTAATACATTTTTTGTTATGCAATTTACGTGCTTGGTTTAAAAGGTGTAGGCGTTTTACACAAAGGTGTTTTTTATTGGAATAATTATTATAGAAATATTATTACCTCCGAACTAACTAAGTAACTATACCTCCGAATACGTATATTAGTTTTAATGACCTTGGTTTTTAGCATCAATATGAAACGATAATGTGGTGTATTATAAACAATGTTGTTGGATTTCAGTTATTCAGTAAAAATCATTATTTAATTAAAAAAACTACGCTTGTGTTCTAGTTAGTTATATTAGTTTTATTTAGAGTATGATGTACATAATAACATCCGCCGTATTCCAATAAGTATAGATTTGTTTTGAGTTTTTGAGACGCTTGTAAGTCGATTAACGTTAAATCATAATGTTATAATAATTTAATCAATAATCAGCAAAGTAATCATATGATATGATTATAATAATTATAGTTACTATAATATTATTATATTAACTCAATTGTAGCCATGGTTGGTGTTCACATTTTAACATGTATATGTTTCATCGCTGGGCGTCAGGTACTAAAATGTTTCGTCCGAAACCTAACGCTGGATGTCACACTCGGCTGCGGAGGAAGGAGGGGGGATGAGAGATAAGATATAAGATATTAGAGATAAGAGATTAAAAATCCTAGTTAGAAATAAAATAGAGATAATGTAAAGCTGTTGTAAAGGGATGAGAGGGGATGGGGATGGGCTTGAGGTCGGCAGCTTGCGTACGAGTCCGCAACCACTTGAGACATGTGTGAAATATATCTATAAAGATGTAAGGATTTATAAGGATATATAAAGATAGTCGACCAAACTAATTTTAATTTCATTTGTTTGCCGTATATGTCTGCTACGGTGTTTCTCGTTCCGACCATTTAACTTAAATGAATGGTTAAATTGATTCAAAATAACTAACCAAGTGAATGTTGTCAATAAATCAGCTAAGGCCAATTATTAAAAAACTACTAAAAAAAACTTTTGGCGAAAAGAAAATATTTTTAAATCAGAATATTAGAAACGTAGGTATACTAAAATTGACATTTACTCGGCCATAAGATATGTGCCTATGTATTCGCTTGTAGAGTGGAAACTTTTAGGTTAACTCATAAAATTACTGGTTATGACATAGGTTAGCGAAGCTAAAGCAGGGCAAATGACTCAATAAAAAAAAAACAGTTCAACGTTTAAGAATAAAATGGAATAAAGGCACCCGTGAACCTACTGACACTGAATGATTTGTTAATTCCAGCAGAGTACTGCTGGACATCTTAAGATGGCAAAGGTTTTTTAATTCATGATTGTTTTGATATAGATCGCCATAAACCAAGAATTATAATATATTCAACTGAAGATAACTTAAATTTAATGGCTAATTGTGACCATTGATATGTCAATGGAACTTTTTCAAGCTGTTCAAAATTATTTTAACAACTCTAAACTATTCGTGACAAACAATACAGCAATGTTTTACTTTCTATAAACCCTCGTCTCCCAAACAAATGTGTCGTAGATCCATTTATTACATCACGAATATCCGGTTAAAAAAACTAGTTTGGGGCTCATAAAAAAAATGTTTCAGCCATTAGCTAGACGCTGGAGTGTTTTCCTACATTTTGATTTTGAACTCTATTATATACATATGAATATAAAATCGTCTAGGAGAATGATCTATTTGATTTTTAATCAAAAAGCATGCCATATTTTAATTGCATGTATCTTATCAAAAATGGTATCGGCGCAATATGAATATTCTACACCATAGTGAACAATTTTGTAGATTGTAGCCTGTTATATATAATGTTGTCATATGAAAAATGTATTATCCTTGTGTGTGTTACACGAAGTCAGAAATAAGGATATAAGGATGGTCAAATTAATTTGTTAGGTAGGCCCTTACTTACTGGCGAACTACGGAAATTGATATATGAGAAATATTAAATAATAATAATCGTTGCCAGTAAATTGATTAAAGCCAGACATTTTAAAACTACTAATAAAAACGTTTGGCCAGAATACATAATTAAGACTATACTATCATCATATATCGCAAGGAGATTATAGAACGGAAATAATCATATAATTATCAGGACTTATCCATGTATTGATGTATCTGCGTGAAGGGTAGATATTCTTTAAGTTTTTTTTTTTGTATATAAAACAGTCTTAGAATGAACATAAACTACTACTATTTGAGAAATATTGTAGTTTTCGTCGATAAATCGGGCTTAGAGTAATCCTAGGGACCCAAAACGTTTTATATTTTACGGACGCACGCAAATTTTCAAAAAATACTTTCAAAAGCAAACACTGACAATACAAATAGAAAATCGATGGCTCATTTTTTACGTTGGACGCTTAAGTTCCTATTAAAACCGATAAAACCATTTAGTTTTACACAGATTTTTAAGAAGAACACTCGTATAATATATTACCAAGTAAGCATATTTTTACACTTTCAATACAATGTCGCTAAAGTTAAATTCTTTCATACTTTATTGTTTGACGAACTAACCAATCCGTTAGTAAGTTATCATTACAACTTATCCTAAACACCACTTTTATATTTTATCCCACCAACTTTCTTTGGTTTAGCTTTATGTTTCTATTACCGATGGTGCTAAACTCTTACCGAGTAAAAAAATTAATTAAAAACTTGAAACGAGTTTTAATTATTTAAAAAAAAAATTACGAATAAAAATGTTTTCATTATTCACTTTTCTTCAACAAAATAAAAAAATAACCATACATTCAGAGAAATAAATACATCATAACAATTCGTTTAAAATAATATAATTATTTTTTCATACTGGAGAATCACATCAAGAAACAACAATAATAATGAATTATATATTGTACTAAATCCGCCCACACATGTAATAATTTTGTCCATAACACCCAATTATTTATCAATACTGTCGTGGTCTTCGAACAGCCACATTGCCGCAGTAGAAATTCTAAAACACTACAGCCAGACGCAGTGTTAAAAATAAATGTTTTTTTAAAGTTATCGTTGTGGTATGGTTTTCAGCCAGCCACAGCCGTAGCGAAATTTGTAACTCTGTCGTGACCTATGAACATGTCACATCGCCGCAGAGATGAACCGACAATTTTTCAAATATTGTAGTGGTCAGGCCTTACCACAACAATACAATTTCTATGTCCTTTAATCGTCGCAGCCCTTGAAACAGCTGCATTGCCGCGATTCGTTTGTCAAATAAGTACCCAAAAGTCATCAAAATCGATTTCTCATTGCAAAATCTCTCATTATATAGGCAGTACTTACAATTCATTACAAAAAAAAAAAACAGTTTTGGCGTTGCCATTGTGAAGCTCCACTAAGAATTCTTCGAGAAACATTAACACTGATACTGTTTTTAGACAATATTTTTCTTTCATCACGAATAAAAACACTTTTGGCTCAGCCATTGCGAAGCTCCACAAAACATTACTTATTAAAAATTACAACTTATAAAAAATTATTATTTCAAGGTTATATTAATTGTCTTTTACGTATCTCCTCAAAAATGATCTCGATAAATAATTAGACAAATTTTTTTAAAAATCCCTTTGCCTTACAAACCTCTTAAAATATCCAAATTTTTCACAAACTTAAATACTTAATAGCTATATAAGTTCAGAAAATATTTTAGCGATGCCCGAATCAAATCTATGTCCAAACTTTTTAATTTATTTATAATTAATTTAAGTAGCCGTTACGAAGAACCTGAATATCTAAACAGAATTGAAATGAGACCATTCTATGTAGTCGATATTTTTTGATAAACCAAATAAACCAAAATGGTATTTACTCATATAAATCATACTTTGAAGCTTATACAAATTATTTGGTAATGTAATAGGGACAGTCAAAATTAATTAAAACCTCTTTTTTCAAAAATATTGCCTATATAAAACCTAACCGCATGCAACCTAATCCCCTTAAAGCACAGAGTTACAGGGTATTTGAACGGTGTCTACCTTCCTGTTTATCCTTTTTTCCAAAAAAACGCTATTTAAGCTACTAAACTATAAAAATGTTAAATAGTTTTACAATATAAAGCTAAGTAAAATTTGTTTGTTAAATATGTAAAAATATAACAAAATACCAAAAAGATAAAATTATTTTAGATTTCGGATTTGTTGAAATCCGAAAGCATTATATAGGCAAAGTTAAAAGTTTTTTTTAAACATTTTTATCAACACATTTTACTCAGGTACACATCTTTATATTGTAATAGTATTTAATATTTAAGTTTAATATCAATAAGTTTTTCAAGAGGCTTAAATAGCGTTTTTTTTAATTTTTGGATTCCCATTACTAATATATATTTGTACAGAGTGGCCCACAATGATTTGACAAACGAAATAACTTTTGTTCTAGTGAATATTTTTGATATATTTTTTTTTAATGATTTATACTCATTTGCGCTAAAAAAAAAATTTATAGTTTATTCTTGTTTGCGCTATAAGCACCGCGGTTTTTATTTCACTTACCTAATTTACTTTTTTAATTATTTTTTTATTACATTTATTTTTTTTTTTTTCAAGATTTTTTACCGAGTCAAGTTTTCTTGAAAAAAATTTAAAAATGCAATAAAAAAATTAAAAAAAAGTAAAACAGGTAAGTGCAATAAAAACCACGGTGCTTATGGCGCAAACGAGGATAAACTATAAATTATTTTGAAAAACAAAATCTCAAAAATATTCACTAGAACAAAGTTATTACATTTGTCAAATCATTGTGGGCTACCCTGTAAATATTTTGAATATAAAATGTTTTACACAGAATAAAGAAATCGATACAATGTTGAAATTACTGTGTACAGTAGCATTACTTTTCGTAGCGGTGAAAGCCAACGATGAAAAGACTATTCCGTATGCGTTTTTCGGATCTAGAACTACTTACAAGACAGTTTCATCATTGCATATTGATGTACCAGCTGGTAAGACGTATTTTATTTGTTCTTTTTGAGTACTTGACTTTTTTTTTTTCATTTAAAGTGCATGTGCTTATATCCGCTTATTTTTTTTGTCTGTATCCATATATCTGAATAGTATAGGACCAATATTTTCTTCGAGACGTAACCTGTATAAATCACAAATTGTATATAGTTAGTAGTGTAATGGTGGTGGGGGTGGGGGGGGGTATTAAAGGGGAAAAATACTCTCTTTTAAGCTTAAAATTGAGGAAATCCATACGATTTTTCCTATTCGACTTTGACGTGTTATTATTTCCAGAAAAATAGTCGGATCGAGTTGAAGTTTAAAAGGTGTATTGTTTTGACATGCCCCTGCGTGACAAAAGATTGAGATCTAAAATAATTATCGTCTTCCAGTCTCGCAATTAACGCCACTGAAGACAGTACATCGCACTACGACACAAACCAAATGTTATTTGTAGGGCCCCCGCCGTATTTATTAACATCAAACATTCATAATAGAGCATTTTAAGTCAATAATTCACATTTCTTATACGCTTCCGTATTACTACTCAAATATTTTTCTTAGACGACGAAGAGGGTTTTGGGAGATGTGATTTTTGTAGAGTTTGGAAATAAGTGGATTTTGGTGATTAAGGAGTTCGGAGTACAATCGTAGGTACGATAGTTTTGCTTGGTTGTATTTCATAAGGATGTTGGGAAATCAGGAAATGTTTGGAATGTTGTTTTATTTTAGTATGTCATATTTTTGCTGCGCCTCAAATTCTCGGCCTGTACCGCACAATTGGATTGATTTGAGTAAGAAGTCATACAAGTTAATTTTTGTGTTAAAATTGGATTTCTGTTGAAAAAAGAAGATGGAAAAAATGTGGGTTTCGAAGTAAAATTATTGGCATTACATTTTAACATGAGTTCCCCACGTTAAACGTCAGTCAAATTGTATGGCCGATGTGTGGACGAAGAGAAATGTGGTTTGAGTGGATATACATTAGCTCACTAAGATTCTCCAGGATTTATACCATTAATCTAGTTTGTCACATGTTGCTGTAGTTCATTTACTGCATTTATTTAAATGGTTTTCGTTTCATGCCATAAGAGTATTGTTGTCAGCGAATTAAGCTAGTGTAGTTTTTTCGCTTGATGGTTAATCAGCGGTAAATATAGGTCAAATAAAAGCTGCGAGGATATAGTTCCTTGTGGGACTCTTGCAATTATGTTTTTAGGCTGGAAAAAAATCGATCTAATTTTAAGTGAGAAATGACGTTTAGATACAAAATGTTAAAATAATAGGTATAACTGTGTAGAGAGGTATTTTATTTTTTTTTTTTTGATAGAAAGCAAACATGGATTACGCTAATCATGTTTTGTAGGTTATAGGGCACGTCAAGTTGTAATGTTGGCGAGGCATGGAACGAGAACTCCAAAGCTTAGCTATTCCAAAGATTTGCTACCGAAACTGGTAGAATTTCAAAAGAAAATTACCAAAAGTCCTACGTTAAGTGAAAAAGATTTCCAAGCCATAAAAAATTGGACAACAACCATCGACACCAAAAACTACAGACGTATAACACAGAATGGCCGTGATGAAATGAAAGAACTGGCAACAAGAGTTCGTGCAGCTTTTCCATATCTATTCGAACAGCATTACAACTCTAACAATTATGAAGTATATCACATCGTTCCCTGATTAACAATCACATGTAATATAAAAAGTTTTCAAATTTCATGCTACGGTAAAATAACTATTTTGTAAACCATAAAAATAATTTTAATAAAACCTTAATGGAGTTTAATAACAAGACGTTATATTTAATATATTTAAAAATCAAATATTCAAAATAGCCGCAAGTTTATCTTAAACTGTTTGTCGCCAGCGAGGGAAGTGTATTATAATCTTTTACTTTCAAAAAGTCACCTCTTAAAGTTAATTTTTGAAATTATATATTTTTTACCGTGGATATTGAGTTAAATTTTCAATTGATAATGAAATCTGGATTGTATTTACGACTTTTTTTAGCTAAATTTGTTATTTCTTAGAAAAAATTACTGTAGCGTGAAATTGAAACAACCCTGTAAATTTATACAAATATTTCAAATTATATTTGAACATTTTAGGTTTTGACCATGAAGGATTCACGTTGTGTTAATTCAAGTCTATCATTTATACAAAGCTTATTTGAAGATAAAAAAATCACCGAAATTCCTAAATGTGAGCCTACGGATCTCCTTCTAATGGTACGTTTGAAATTGTCGCGGTTTCCTTTGCATTATTTCTAAGTAAATCTTATTTAAATTATATACAGTTAGATAGTATGGAAAAAAACGATACGAAACGTAAAGAGTTTCAAACATATATTGAGAATCAGGCGAAAGAATTCAAGGAAAGCCATCATATGGATGGTGTCTTGAAAAGGGTTGCGGCCAAATTGGGCGTAGATTCTAAAGAACTTGACCCTGGTAAGCTAACTAACAACCAAAAGCAACGTAGTTTCAATGGTTTTATACTATTTTGTTTTGTAGAGATCATAAACACAATGTACGATGCCTGTGCCTACGAATATTCTATTGACCAAAATAGGATTCCGCCGTGGTACAAAGCATTCACCCAAAAAGACCTTGAAGTAAGCTATGGTAGTAGACAAGTGATTTCCACGAACTATTAACATTTGATAATTTTGAAATGGCTATAGATTTTGGAGTACGCATGGGAACTTTCTTGGTACTATATAATTGGTTATGGAAATCCTTATAACAAAAAACTCGCTTGTCCGATGGCCATACGTCTCGAAGAATTGCTTAGGTAATATACATTTTCAACACTATGTATTTACTTATAAAGTTTTTAATTTTAGAGAATAATTTTCGTGTTGGACCACTGCATATTTTAAATTAGTAAAATCTATATCCTTTAATTTTGAAAGTTTCGAAGAGCATTATGGCTTTAAGCGATTATTTCCAAAAAATTCTATCTCTACATTTAATTTTAATTTTAAGAAGGATTGTGATATTAACTCATAGTCGTCCAAACTTCATTAAGAACATCTAGTTTGTTTTGTTTGTTTTTTTTAATTTGAAGCGAAAAATAAAGACCACTCTAAAATATAATATTGACATTTTTTAATGACCTGGTGCATAGATGTGACAGTAGTATGATTTCAGAAAAAAAACTAATGAAGAAGGACCAGATGCTGTATTCTACTTTGCATGCGAGAAAAACATAATGACTATGCTCTTCATGTTAGGCCTAGCCGACGGTGACGATCCATTTACGGCATCCAACTACAAAGGTATAGAAGGCCTTAATTGGAGAACTTCTTTGTACGGTGTATGGGCTGCAAATTTTATGGCTGTACTATTCGAAAACGCTAATAGTGAATACGAAGTAGCATTTTATTTCAACGAAAATTTAACAACTATAACTTTAAAAAATGGTACAAAGTGTACATACTGTCCGTTGTTGGGTATTCAAGAAAAGTTAACAGCCTTTATATCCGACAATGACTGTGTCAATTTTGTAGCTGATAATATCTTAAAAATCACTCAAGAAACAAATCAATACTGGTATTTAAGCACGAAAACCGCTTACAAATTGGTTTCTGCAAAAGAAATCTTTGTACCGCCTAGTAAGTAATAGCACCATTCTTATTGCTGGATTTGTATATTATATTCTTCGATGATACGATTTAAAGTAAAAAATTCAATATTTATAAACAGATATTATCATACAATATTTATTTGTTTTATTTATAATTACTTTAAATTTTACTTTACTAATAGCTTATTAAATCTATTTTTGTTAATAACTTAACAAGTCTTTGTTAAAATAAAATACGTTATTTTTGTTTTATAGATCATAAACCAATTCAGATTTTTACTGTAAACAGTCACGGTACGCAACCTTTAACACGTAGCTTTACTACAAGTGTGTTAAATTCGCTTGAGATCTTAAAAGGAAAAATCGGTGAAAATGCGAAAATGACCCCACCGGAAATTCAAGCTATTATGAATTGGCAACAAAGTATTAAAAACAAGCTAAACAATAAAAATTTGATCCCAAAAGGTCATGTTGAAATAAAGGAATTGGCTTTGAGAGTTCGGAAAGCATTCTCAGATTTATTTAAACAGTCAGACAACTATAAAGTACATTGAATAACAATATCACAATAATTTACAATATAATTAAACGCCAATACATTATATTGGTTTAAAATTTTAGGCATTGACAATAGGAGAAGATCGTTGTAAAGAAACTGGAATACTGTTTCTACAAAATGTTTATGGTAATACAAATATTGCCGACGTTTCCAAATGTAATGACGATGACTTCTTTTTAACGGTAACCATATTAAAATATAAATATTTACATTGTTTTTAACCCGAAGATTGTTGTTGATTTAGATTGAAAAGATTAAAAAACGAAAACACGAGGATGAAAAAGAGCTCGAAAGTAAAGAATTCAAAAAAAGCTATTTTATGAATAAAGTTGTTGATAGAGTTAAAGTTAAAATGGGAGCTAACGATATTACTTTAGGTACGTAAAACGAAAAATATACAATATAGACAATATAGACCTGTAACTAACTTGCCTATCTATTAGATGATGTAAACATTATCTATGAAGCATGTCGCGACGAAAGGTTATCTGATGACGAATCGCTTCCCCCTTGGTGTATTGTATTCTGTAAAGAAGACTTAGAAGTAAGCATTGCAGCGTGGGGTTTTATTTTAAATAGATTTAACAATTTTTTATAATTTTGAAATGATCATAGGTTTTGGAATATTATGAGGAACTGCAACTGTACTATGCTTATGGATACGGAAATCCGTCCAATGTGAAACTCGCATGTCCAATGGCTGTTCAACTGCTGAAAACTTTGGAGTAATATGAACTGATTAGTTTATTAATTTTTACATACAACTTTTGTATAAAAATTAATTAAATGAAATATTGGTCACATAACCAGAGTACTGCAACAACATTTATCCGAATAACGAATAAAAATATAATACATTTATTCGAATAACTCCGCGGTTAAGAGCCAAAAGATATGTGTAAAATTGCAATTTTGAGGTTTTACATGTAATGCGTGTATACTGTGTATATTATCTTGTGTCAACTTATGGTGTCTGTAGATTTAATATCAAATGAGATATTTGAAAATATATTAAAATTGAATTTTTTATAGAATTAAATATATAGTACACTACTTGTGTCGAGATGCCGTCCGGGTAGACAAACTAGCCAGCCGTTTCCGATTCGCAAACTAGTGCACCCGTTGTGTTGACTTTTACTCCTCTTCTCTATACTATATATTTCATAGAACTGGTGATCTATAGTGATGGAACTTGAAGAAATTGGTCCAGTATTAAACAAGTTATAGTGGGTACAGGCACAATAAATACGCACGTCCTCATCGGACCCAAAAATATTCCAATAATAGCCTACTCTGGATAATATATAACCATATTGTGTTGACTGCTCTTAAAGAATATTTTCCTTGTTTTTTTAAATATCTATTGTACGATTTATGGTTTCAGAGAAAAAATTAATAAAAACAAAGGACCCGATGGTTTATTTCACTTTGCAAACACGACTAACATTTTGAGCTTACACGTCATGTTGGGTTTGGGCAAAGACCACAGTCCACTCACGGCATCGAACTTTATTGAAAAGAAAAATCGCCAATGGAGGAGTTCCATGTTCAGCCCGTCGGCTGCAAATTTTATGCCGTACTTTTCAAAAACGCTAATAATGATTATGTAGTAGCATTTTATATCAACGAACGTATTACAAGGATACCTTTAGGAAACGGTTCGTCTTGTACAGAATGCCAGTGGTCAGATATTCAAAACAAGTTACAAGCATACATAAGCGACAATGACTGTGTTCACTTTATAGCTGACTACAATAATTAAACAGCCGGACCATTTTTATTTTGATCAGTTTTTATTCAATAATTATTTTACATATTTTTAAGTATTTACAGTGGTGTATTATAAACAATATCGTTTGAATTCAGTTATTCAGTAAAAGTTGTCATTTAATTAAATAAATTACTGTTGTGTTAATTAGTTTTATTTTTATTATTTATACTATCATTTACATAATATTATTCGTCTTATTCGTAGTAATGTGTAGATTGATTAAAGTCTTAGACAATTGTAACCCGATTAATGTTAGATAGTCAGATATGTAGCCATGGTTATTCTATAGTACCAATTACATAGAATTGTTGTTTTATAAAGGTGGAACTTGAAAAAATTGGTCCAGTATTAAAAAAGCCATAGTGGGTACAGGCACAATAAATACACACATCATTATACCTAATACCAATGACTTCGAGACCTCGCATCGGACCCAAAAATATTCCAATAATAGCCTACTCTGGATAATATATAACCACGTGTATTGATTGTGCTCATTAATTTATGAATATTTTCCTTGTTTTATAAATAGCTATTGTATAATTTATGATTTCAGAAAAAAAATAAATAAAAAAGAAGGACCCGATGGTTTGTTTCACTTTGCAAACCGGACTGACATTTTGAGCTTACACGTCATGTTGGTTTGGGCAAAGACAACAGTCCACTCACGGCATCGAACTTTATTGAAAAGAAAAATCGCCAATGGAGGAGTTCCATGTTCAGCCCGTCGGCTGCAAATTTTATGGCCGTACTTTTTGAAAACGCTAATAATGATTATGTAGTAGCATTTTATATCAACGAACGTATTACAAGGATACCTTTAGGAAACGGTTCGTCTTGTACAGAATGCCAGTGGTCAGATATTCAAAACAAGTTACAAGCATACATAAGCGACAATGACTGTGTTAATTTAATAGCTGAATACGATAATAAAACATCCTGTCTATTTGTTTTGGCCAGTTTTTATTCAATAATTTTTTTAAATTTTTTAAGTATTTACAGTGGTGTATTTGTTTGAATTCAGTTATTCAGTAAAATTATCGTTTAATTAAATAAATTACTGTTGTGTTGATTAATTTTATTTTTATATTATTTATACTATCATGTACATAATATTATTCGTCTTATTCGTAGTAATGTGAAGATTGACAGACAATCTTAGACAATTGTAACCCGATTAATGTTAGATAGTCAGATATGTAGCCATTGTTATTGATTACATATATGATTACAAATTAATCCATTATTATTATATAAACATAAAAAAAATTTTTTGCTAAAAGTACTTTTCAAAGGCCAAAGTTGTATATAATTGAATCTTTTCATGCAAAAAGGGCTCAAGACATCATTTGATCAAAAACGTGATTATTACAGATTCGTTATCACATTACTTAGACTTCGATTCATGTTTAAAAAAAAAATTGGTCCCATTACCAGAAGTTACTAAGAAAATAATCGATTTTTGTAAAAAGGGTCTAAGTCCACTATATTAGAAAGCTAATACTCTGGACAGCATTTTAAAAAAATAATATGTTTTACAGAGTGTAATTTTACTGTTTAATATCTAATAATTTTGATAAAGCCTTTATATGTTTATGCATTTTGAAATATATCAAACGTTTTTTTTTCATTTTTCCAAAAGTTTAAAGTTAAGGACTAAAGCCCTTTTTGCATGAAGCGATTCAATTATTATGTATGGTAGATCTAACGTTATAGTTATTCCCGTGAATACATTTTACAACATTCTAAATTAAATAATATTCAGCTATAGTTATAAAATATTATTTCAATCAAGCTGTACCAATAGACAAAAAATGATTATCACTTAACCTACAAACAACACGAATTTATCATGGTTTGTTAATTCAGTCGTGGTTTAAAAATGAATCGTGGAAAGGTAAACAGGTAATTTAATAATGATTCAAAAATAGCTAATGGATACAAAACAATCGTGTTCATGATTAAATGAACAAATTATTGAATAACGGAACAATAAGGAATTTTAGCTTCGAAGTTAGTTCTGTAATGATGTACGTTTTTTTTTTTGTGTCAGAAAACAATTTTTTAATTCTTCTAAACCGATTTACTCAAGAAGCACCTATATAATATGTAGATTGTTACTTTGATTGGTCTAGGGTGAAAAAGTTTATTTATTCTAACTCAAAACCTGGAAAAACCAAAGAAATGGTCGGTTTTTTAACTTTCAACTTATAACTTAGTGAAAACCGTAGAATCGAATCAATAATTAAAAAAATATTTATTTGGTATTTCCCTGTCCATAATTAATCTAATCGATAACCCTCCTCGCCCTGCACACAGAGGTGGAAATATTTTTTCATTTAACCGACAAAGTTTCAGTGTCTATTTACACAAGGTGATTCTTTTATCACGAACCACACAATATCTCATAGGGTTTAATAAGAGATTACAATTTTTTTTTAGTATTGTTTTTATACAACGTGATCTCAATTTTTCAAATTTCATTTGAAAGGTGGAGTGTAGTATTATTTTTATCTGCGCGTATTTCCCAACCGCACTTCTCCTCACATCTTGAAAGTTTTTAGTTTTTAGTTTTATAAATAATGTTGTCTAAAGTTTTTTTTTTTTTGTTTTAAAAAACATAATAGGTACATGTTTGATCTTGTTCAGACTTATTTTCAGCCCTTAAATCTGTAAAGGGTACATTCGGACACCCGTTACCACTAGCCCTAAATATACTTACTGAGCACTTGTCAATAAGGTAATATGTAAACTAACTACACAATATATATAATATATTGTGTAGTTAGTTTACTTTAATTTTTCAAGATTTACAATAATATGAAGATACCACATTTTAATAATTTGACGGTCAATGTACTTTTCATTTGTTTATTTACAAAGCCTCGAAAACTGGTTCATTGGCCAAGCTATAGTTATTTTTTTTTTAATTTATTAGCCTGAAACTACTTTAGTACAACTTCAGAAACATACTATGCTAGACTCGCATTAGATATATTATTACTCATATTATATGAGTAGTGAGAACTATATAAATATACAACACTATTTTTTTTATATTATACGAGCTTATCGTAAACCACTCAACCACTCAACTGGGTTTAATTAATAATTACAATATTTTTTTCCATAATGTTTGTATACAATGTGATCTCAATTTCTCATAATTCGTTTGATTTTACCCCCCTCCCAACTGAGTTTTTCTGATGGTAACTTTTGAAACCTAAATGGTAACGCATAAAATTCATTAAATTTTTAAATTAAGAATTATGTACTCAGAATTTTCACTGGTCGATAACCGTTTTTGGATAACTATTTTTGAAGTTAATGAAGTTTCAAGTTCAGAGGATCAAAGGTAATGATCATACAACTATTCAGTGTTTTAAAATTCTATTTAAATGATTTATTATAAATAATAATAATTATTTTTTTAATAATCAATTTTAGTTTTTATGTAACTGTGTTAACAAAGATGTATCATATTTATAATATATAGTTGCTGGTCGATATTTGTTTTACAACACAACGGCGGTGTTAAAATGTCAATATTATGAAAAAAATTTCAAAATCTTATACCTAATTATCTATTTATTTCAAAATTTTATTAAGTATAATAATATTATGGAGAATTCAAACATCGTGGCAAAAACGGCAAATGGGGCAACAATACTGAGTTTCCAGGAGTAATTTTTTGGTAATTAAAATAGCAAAGATGCCCAAATAAAGGTATGTACTATGTAATTTATTATATATAGCTGCTTGTGTACCCAAAATGCATGCTTCTTGCATAGTCAGTTGTATGTCACCTGACGGAAAACCATTAGCTCTGTTTGTTTACGCGTCAGAAAACAAAACGAAAAATATCATGTATCATAAAGCATTGCAATAATTAGTATGGTGATAGCAAAGTACACGGTATAATTAACCCGGGCAGAAATGTTTTTTTAAAGTGTATAAATTATAATTAGTGAGTACTTTGTTGCAATTGTATTTCTTAACCAGAGCAAAGCCGGGAACACAGGCAGCTAGTTTTAATTAGAACAATTATAATAAAATACCACATTTTAATAATTTGACGGTCAATGTATTTTTCATTTGTTTATTTACAAGACCTCGACAACTGGTTCATTGGCCAAACTATAGTTATTTTTTCAAACACGTGTTCTAACACGAGCTCGCCGGCATCGTCATCAGGCAATCGTGTTTAGCTCGGGGGGGGGGCGTTGAATCGGGTCCCAGGCGATGGCAGTAATGCCACCGTAAATTCTGACCGAAGGCGTGTCCAGTGATCCAGATTAACAAGAGCCGAGGCACCCGGACTACCCCCAACGTACCGGCGGGAAAGTCGGGACCATCCGGACAGAGAAAGAAAGCGGCCAGCAGCAACGCCAAGGGACCCATTAAGAGGCCGCGGATGGACTCGTCTGAACAGGAAGAGGTTGACCAGGAGACACCCCTATCTGAAAAGGCAACAAAGAAGAAGAAGATATCGAGAAACGTATCTTTCGCGGAGATCCCGGTCGCGTCAAGTACACCGAGCGGAGAGGGTAACAGGAGGCGGCAACCACTGAACCTTCACTTCCCCCCACTGAAGGGAGCGGAACACTGGATGACCAACCCAGCCCATCGGAAGGGAGACAGACACAGGCAAAAGTAGATGAGCCCCGATGGAGCAGAGTAGTGCGCGATGGTAGAGGACCGAGACAGACCAGACCCACTGCAGAAGAGCTGAGCAGGAGGGTCCCAAAAACGGACGCTACCATTATAGGCCCCATCCCGGAAGGACGCCGGTATACAGAAGTCATGGGCAATGTGACGAAAGTGGTGGACCTTCAAAGGCTGGAGTTACCCTTAAGATACCAGAAGGACCCGCGATGGAGCGGTCATCCTCCAGTTTAAGGGTACCCGCGAGAAAGTGGACAAGGTGGCCGAGGAAATAAGAAAAGCCCTTGGCGCCGACACCAGAAACTCCTTTCTTGCCTAGGGTCGCGCTAACTACACTATTTATTAATCATAGACAAATTAAAAATAAAATGGTCTAAACTTGCGTCAGTGCAATGTGAATATGCAATCATATTAAAAAATAAAACATCTATTTAAATAAATTTAACATACACAATCTGCAAAATGTATTTATTTTTACTGTTTCGGTCGACATAAAAGCTATAGTCGCATGAAAAAAACTTAGAAAAAAGTTTACAAATAAATCAAATTTTATTTAGCTTATAGATGTTATTAATTTAGCAGACTAAAATTATTACTTATTACACGCATATTTTCTGACAATGTAAGTACATTTTTATATATATTTTTTTTAAGTTTTACAATAATTTGTTATTGTGTATTTGTATATGCTCGGGAAAACGTTTACACCACTAGGGCAATTATATTAAAACGCAAGACTATACTACGGAAATTGTACAGGTATCGTAGTTATTATGTATGTTATTTAATGGAGACAATAATAAAACATGCTAGATTTTCAAATCAAAGTCAAGATAGACACCTTTTTCAACTCAAAAAATTTGCCACGTCATAACGTTTTGAGATATAATAGAATTTTGTTTAAAATTTTTTTTTTTGATGCCTTAGTGTCTAGACTATTAGCAAACATACTTAGATATTTACAGTACATGAATTATTTGTAGCTAGTTTTACATTTAAAAATTGTTGCACATGTTAATATTTTTAAATAATAAAATAGTTTAGGAATATTTCGGTTGATAATATGCTTTTGAGGTATGTGTCGTCATTAAAAATATTCCTTTATTCTTACCAACAATAACATTCGAGAATGATAGAAGAATGATGTGTATAATTGTGATGCCTGACAATTATCCCTGTATAATGTCGTATACGCACTTTTGTACAAGAAATGTTACAAACACATACACACACAAACTGTAAATATAACTTATTACCTTTTACCTGACAACTATGGTGGCAGACCTATTAATGGTCGCCACTTCCGGATTGGCCCTGCCTCGGCTGCTTTCCATCCAACGTTAAGCCTACATAATTATTTGTTAAAGAACACTTAGCTGTTATTGTCTTTAAGGAGATGAAAGAAAAATTAGTATTTATTAAATTAAGTAAAAGAAAATATACTCAAATGAATAAACACACAGAAAGATATAATGTCCATAAATCATCATCAAGCTTAACGTGTTTTTATGGGCCAACTCTTTCAGCATGAGAAGATGGATTCTATACCCCGTTCGCCGAGAGATCATGCCGGGTTGAGGATTTAGACTGGCGATCAAGCAGCCACCGAGGTCTAGTTTTCCCCTCCAAACAACCCAATTGTTCCGAAGTCGACCTATTTACTGATTTATCTTTTTGTTCCAGCCAGTTTTCAATTTCCGCTTTCTTCCAAGCTAACGTGAATCTTCTTTCAATTTTTACCAAATGTCAAGGCACGTTATCCAACACAATGATGGCATTTTATTTTAGTAAAGGAATGATGCCTAATCGAAAACCAATCGAAAAAAGTGTCGCCATTTCCTCGTGATAATCGGCCAAACCTTTTTTTTGACTCGAGCCCCAACAAACCACCATCTAAGAATCCCTCTTCCGACCCAATGTGTGTTACGATAAGGCGTTTACCTTTTCCTGTGGGATTGGGAGCGCCGGTTGAAAGACCAGATAAGAAGGCATGCCTACAGGACTTCACTGTTTTGTCTCTCCACTTTTTGGCCGTCCAATCGCCTGCGTTTATCTAAGTCCGTCCAGATAACAGATGGGAATTCCTTCCACTCGATATCTACGAAAATCTTCGATGTACTTGCTACGCCTTCTTCTTTTTAAATTAAAGCGCTAATACGGCCTATTTTTGAGTACTCAAAATTTAGATCGCGTATTTATATATGGAGAGTAGTCCTTATTTGTTGCCAGTAATTCCAGGTACCAAAAACTACAAAAAAACATTTGGCCAAAATATATAATTAAGCCTATACTAACATCATATATCGCAAGCAGAATATAAAACGGTAATAATAATATAGTTATCAGGACTTATCCATGTATTGATGTATCTGCATGAAGTGTAGATACTCTTAAGGGGTTTTTTTTTGTACATAAATGGTCTTTGGATGATCATAAACTATGACTATTTGAGTAAAATAGTATTTTCGTCGATAAATTGGGCTTTAAGTAGTTCTAGGCCCTCAAAATATTTTATCTTTTACGTTTATGTTCAGTAAAAGACGCACACAAATTTTCAAAAAATACTTTCAAAACAAACATTGACAATACAAATAAATGACTTATTTTTTACATTCGGCGCTTAAGTTTCCATCAAAACCAATAAAACCATTTAGTATTACACAGTTTTTTAAGAAGTACAGTCATATAATATATTACCAAGTAAGCATATTTTTACCCTTTCATTTCAATATCGCTAAAGTTAAATTCTTTCATATATTATTGTTTGGCGAACAAAGGGCTAACGGATCCGTTAGTAACTTATCATTACAACTTATCCTAAGCAAAACTTTAATATTTTATCTTACCAACTATCTCTTGTTTAGTTTTATGTTTCTATTACCGATGGCGCCCAAGTTAAACTCTTACCAAGTAAAAAAATTAATTAAATACATGAAACGAGTTTTAATTATTTTTCAAAAAAATTAACGAATAAAAATGTCTTTATTATTTACTTATCTTCAAAAAAATTCAAAAATAACCATACATTCAATGAAATGAATAAATCATAACAATTCGTTTAAAATGATTATAATTATTTTATTCATACTGAAGAATCACACCAAAAAATAGCAATAATAATAAATTATATATTGTATTCCATTCGGCCACGCATTTAGTAATTTTGTCTATAACACCCAACATTTTATCAATACTGTCGTGGTCTTCGAACAGCCTCATTGGCATAGGGTATTTATAACGGTAAATAGCTTCCTGTTAATCCTTTTTATAAAAGCATAATACCTAAACAATCTATTGGGTATCTTAATAATAATAATAACCTTTCACGCAAGACGTATCAAGAACGCATTATACGGACCAAATATTAGGCCTAACAGATACGATAAAATGTATTACACCTATAATATATATATTATTGATGGGAATCCGAAAGTCCGGATTTTAACAAAAAACTCTATTTAAGCTACTAAATCATAAAAGTGTTAAATAGTTTTACAATATAAAGCTGTGTACCTAGGTAAAATTAGTTTTATAAATATGTAAAAATAAAACAAAACACCAAAAAGATAAAATGATTTTGGATTTCGGATTTGTTGAAATCCGATAGCATTTTATAGACAAAGTTAAGAGTTTTTTTTTTTTTTAATTTTTATCAACAAATTTTACTTAGGCACACATCTTTATATTGTAATAGTATTTAATATTTATAAGTTTTTCAAGTGGCTTAAGTAGCGTTTTTTTTTTTAAATTTTCGGATTCCGATCACTAATATATATATATATATATATATATAGATATATATATCTCACAATGATTTGACAAATGAAATAACTTTTGTTCTAGTGATTATTTTTGATATTTTTTTTAAAAATAATTTATACTTATTTGCGTTAAAACACCGCGGTTTTTATTGCACTTACCTGTTTTACTTTTTAAATTATTTTTTATTACATTTTTTTTTTTTTTAAAGATTTTTTACCGCGTCGAGTTTTTTTGAAAAAAATAAAAAATAAAAAAATATTAAAAAAAAGTAAAACAGGTAAGTGCAATAAAAACCGCGGCGCTTATAGCGCAAACGAGTATAAATTATAAATATTCACTAAAACAAAAGTTATTAAATTTGTCAAATCATTGTGGGCCACCCTGTAAATATTTTGAATGTAAAATGTTGTATATAGAATAAAGCAATCGATAAAATGTTGAAGTTACTGTGTACAGTAGCTTTACTTTTCGTAGCGGTGAAAGCCAACGATGAAAAGACTATTCCGTATGCATTTTTCGGATCTAGAATTACATACAAGACAGTTTCAACATTGAAAATTGATGAACCTTTTTTTAAATTTAAATTATATTATACAATCTGTTGCAATTTGATCATTTCTATGTTAAATATTTGAAATGTTCAACTTATTTTGAAAATAATTTTGAATCCAGTGGCACTACTTATAGCTTATGAATTTGGTTAAATAATTAAAGAGATCTCTTACACAATTTTTTTTTTTGGGCGACGAGAAATGTGTTTTTTGTTGTAATTATAAGTTATAGATTTTTTTGATTAGGAATTTTGGAATTGAATCGTAGGTAGGATAGTTTTGCTCGGTTGGCTATCATAAGCATGTCGGGATCAGAGTGGATAGTTTTGCTGGAGAGATTTGGAGATTTGGATTTGGAAATGTTTAGAATGTTTGGTGTTTTTAGAGCTAAGCCGACTGAATTGAGTGAGGAGTTGCACAAGATAATTTTAATGTTAAAATGGAGTTTCTGTTAAAAAAGAAGATTAAATAGTTGCGGGTATCTGCAGTTAAGTGATTCCATTACATTTTAACATACGATCCCAACGTTAAATGTTTACCATTTGTATTTCCTAAGTATTAAAGTGTTGGTGGTTGGTAAATTGATTCCATTTAATAATACTAGAAGACAAGTATTTGGACGAAGAGAAAATGCAGATTTAGATTAGTTAAATTGAGTAAGACCATCGTTAATGGAAATACTATCATTATTCCACTTAGAGTTAACCGTTTTACCGATTAATTTTGATTTTTTAACACCTTCCATCAAGTTTCTTTTGTCTTGGATTGAAGTCGACTCTGCCACTATTTTTCTGGACCTGTTAGAGATTTTTGAAAATGCACGATATGCTTTTGACACAGAGATCTAGACTACAACTGCGGCTGCAATTGACTCCACCGTTTTGACACAGTCCTCATTTTCGATCTCCGGAATGCCCACAATTTCGATAATGTTTTCAATTGACTTTTGCTCGATTACATTTAAACGTTTTTCCAGAGACTCAAATTCATTTTTTATTTTGCGATTTTCTTCTTTAAGAGTTGAATTTTCCTCTTTGATAAGATTAATAGTTGTAATTAAATAGTGCAATTGCTTGCCGAAACCATCAAATTTCTCACTCATAAAATTGACAGAGTAAACAAGGTTATTCAAAGTTTCGTTTTGTACATTTTGAGTACCCGAGTGGACGGTGGTTGAATTATTTTTGGGAGCCTGAGTCTTAGAGCTCGGCTCTTTTAATTTACATATATTGCAACACCAGGTCAGTTTGACAGTAATCGACATCTTTCTAAACGCTGTCTCCATCAGAGCGGCACATCCAAAATATAGAAAAGCATTGCATTTGTTGCAGTTAAGATTATCACCTTCAAAAATATCATCATTACAAAAATTACACAACATAGTAGCCGCTTGAGATTAGAAATACACCACTTAAAATAGAAACGGTAAATCGGAATACAAACGCAGATAATGCACGAAAAACAGATAAGCGATCGAGCTCAAACAAACACGTTCGCACTGTTTGCGTATCCACTGATAACATTTAATATAAAATTTAACATTTTTATGCGAATAATATTTTTTGATATTAATAATTACTTAGCTACCAAAAAAAAAAAATATGATAGAAATTGCATTTGAGTCCAAAGTTATTAACGCGGCTTCTAATGTTTTTTTAATTTGTTTAATTTAATTAAATCTAAACAATCTTGTTTTAAAATTAACTGTAATAAAGATTATTTTTTTTATTGACTGTACTAGTATTATATATTTTCTTATAGATTTTGCTCTACTTCGAAATTGGAATATAAGTACGGAACAAATTGTAGATCTAGTCCTTGATCGTTCTAATGTATTCCAAAATGTAGAAGAAGGTAATTAAAAATTTATTCGATAATTGTAAATATTTTTAAGGGTAGGATTAATTAACAAATGTATAACGGTTATCGATGTATTTCAATGGATTTCTCGAAATTTATTTCAATCACTAACATTTAAAAATAAATAAGGAAATTTTTGTCCATAGTTTGTTATAATAACACTTTATAACTGTGCTGAAGAAGGTATGACTTATAACCAAAATTTTAGTGCGACATCTATTTCCGTTTCACGTTGTTGCTTCAATTATTGTCTAAAAAACAATAGAATTTTGTTTTTAATTTGATTACATTATGTTAATGTCATCAAATTAGTGACATTATTTATAGGTACTGCTTAATTCTTTACTATAATAAAATGTACTATAGTCATTGGAACTGTTTTAATCGAAATTAAATAAAAACAATTTTTTTTTTAAACAGCTGTTGTCTATTGATTAATTTGCACAGAGCAACCTGGAAATTTAATAGGACCAACGTTTAAGTATTCTCCTTTTTAAGATTTCAAATATTTTTGAGAAATTTTTATATATTATAGCCCCCACTACCCCCACCATCAGTATAGTTTTTTGACTTAGTGTCACAAGCTGTGCTCTTACATTAGTTCTTTGGTGCCTATGGCAGATATTAGAACAAATTAAAATAATTCTTAGAAGTGTAATTACATTAAGAGGAACAAATATATTTGTAATTTATACATTATTGTTTGTTATTGAAACTGTAATTTATAATTTTTTACAGAACAAACTGAATATACTTTGTCAGAACTTGGATCAGAGAGAAGACGAGTAATTAGAAATAATATACGTTATTTAATTAGAATCTTAAGTAAATAATTGTTAACAATAACATTTTAGTAAACAAATATAATCGGTTATACTTTTTTGAACTAATCATAAAACCATATACAAATGTTCAGTAGAGACATACCGAAACATACTGGATACATATTGGAATTATGTATTCATATTTATAACAGCAAGACAACAATTTATTATTTTTTTATAATAATACAAGTACAAGCATCCAATGGTGACATTATTCTTAGACTTTACTTTGAAATTAGTCTTTTTACTTTAATTGCCAAGGTATAAACACTATTGCGCTCTACGGTTTCTAATAGAATTAACAAATAAATATTTGTATAGAGTGTAATTTATTAAACTATAAATTATATTATATTTAAAGTATATTTATTTATTAAACATTTTTTTTTTAATATATAAATATTGTAATATTTGTATTTTTTAAGGTGGCCCGACAGAAACAGTTCGTAACTTTATGTGTCGTAGAATAGGATTAATCAGAAGTATACTACACCCAGACTTATTTATAACAAATGCGGTGGTTGAGGAGAACGACACATGTGTTTTAACTACAACTACAGACCCCAACAGTGTTTGGAAATACAGATATGTTGACGGCGAAATTTGTCAAGTTGATATCAATGATGTTACCCAGCCAATAGAACCACTTGCTAATCAGATGGTGTGGTAATAGAGATCATAACGTTCGTAGTTATATCGTAAACAAAATTATACAGTACATTTTAATACTTTTTAGAACTACATAATACTTGAAATACCACATTTACATACAAAACTTTAAATAAATTAAATATTCTTTACAATTATCACGATTTTAAATACATTTGTTTTTTATGTATTGATTTTCATCGAAATGAAATCCAAGTACACCTTCCATTCGATTCGTTATTGAAAATGATTTTATTGGTTTCACTTAATTTTAAATTCTCATCATCAGCACTCCTTTCATCGTTTACGAACTGTCATTTCTTTGATAATATTTATTGCTTAAAAAATGCTATACGTGGTGCAAACTCTATATTTTTATAAATATCAAAAAAACTGTAAAATAATTATTATTGAAAATTAAAATTAGTATGACTATTATTAAGAAATTATTTGTGAAAATGAATGCAAAATTTTAAGTAGTATATATATAAGCTAAATTATTTAATTGTTAAAATAACAAAAATATTTAAATTTTCTATAAATAAATAATTTTACCTTCAGTGATTAATATTCTTATAGGTTCTTGTAACTTCAAGATTTTACAATTTAGAGTTACTGATTTGTGCAAAAATTAATACATTTTTAATAGTTTTACAACTAAAGCTTTTTATTTTAGCAATTTTATAATGTTTTATCGGTTTCCGAAATAGGTCTGAAAGAAAACTAATCAAGCTGTGAAACTTTATAAACAAAATCTAGTCTTGTGCCATTTGGTCAATCATTATTTCTGATTTCTAGCAATAATATTTTCAAATTGTAACACTGTACATTACGTAGTTGTTCTTCGTACTTTCATTTAACGCTTTAAAGAAATAATTCACCACAAAGTAAAAATTCAATATACTATATAAGAACCGTAATTATTGAATACAATTACGTTTATATATTTGTACAGTTCTAGATATGGGCCATATCGTTTTCGGCAGAGTTGTACAAGTGTAAAAGAAAAAAAAAATTGGACAAAAAAAAATTCATTATTCGTAATTTTAGTTCAAATAGATTGTTTTTATGTTTTATTCCAGAAATCAATCGAAAACATATTCGTTTTTTTTAAAAAGGGGAAACTGAACTTTGTTCGTAGCAACTACTGGATTGTTTTGTGTAATTGAATAAAAAGTCAACAGGTATTTAAAAAACCTTTTTAATATACCTATGTTAGTTAAGATATATTATGGCTATCAGCTAGTTCATGTTTTTTTCTAGTTTAAAATAATTTGTCAGTGGTTTCTCTCTTTCGATATAATGGTATACACAAAGATGTTTTTCATTGGAATAATTATCATTGAAATATGATAAACTATACCTCCGAATATGTATATTAGGTTTAATGACTTTGGTTTTTAGCATCAATATGAAACGATAATGTCGCCTATAATATAAAGAGATAGTTAAACTTTGACCATTTTCGTTTTTTTTCTATGCTCATAATACACTAAATTTTATCAACGAAAGCAGCTGCAGCGTATCATGACAAATCGTGATAAATGATATAAAAATAATTTTTCATAGTTTGTTATTATACTTATTAATTTTAGCTTCGATGCAAATTATGAAAAGGACTGTTTATTTTTGGATCCATATTATGTGTTGGTTTCTATGCCGTATACCGCCCCAAAATGTATTTTATATTACACAATTTTTTTAAAGGATCAGTAATGTTTTGCATATTGTTATACTGTTATTCATTAATAGAGATTCACGCTAGATTGTTTTAAATTATCTAATATTAGATAATCTGCATCGTGATAATTTTAATTTTTTAGTTTATCAACTTGTAGCTCTTTATACAATGTAATTAAGATTACATTGTACAAAATTAGTATGAAAAAAATATATTTTAATTTCTAACTAAACCTACACTCCACCTTTCCTCCTGCCCTAATTTTGAAACTTCAACAACTCCAAAAATAGTTATCCAATAGTTATAGTAAAAATATTTAATATATTATTTACAAGGAAGCATCAAAGCGTTTTTTTGAAAGTGATTTTATTCAATTTTATCACTTTTATTTATAATAATTCCTATAGACCTGCGACCCCTCTGTCCCCTCGTTGCTTTGATTCCATTATGCCTATACTCTACTGTACTAGTCCTCTTGTATAAAATCACTTTCAAATTAACGCTTTGATGCTCATTTGTAAATACAAAACCTCAAATTAATATACTAACATATATTATGAAGAATCTGGTACAAAGACCATTATTACGTATTTTTGCATGTATCATTATTACTCATGTTTTATTTCATATCGACACGAATTTAAGGTAAATAAGACGCAAAAAAAATATTGCCAACTGTGTATGAACACCGTTTATCGTTACCGTTTGTCTTTATCTTACTGTTTGTTATAATATACTAGCGCATTACATACACCGAAAATGCGGTGTATAAAATAAAACCTAACACATTATCAATTGAAAACCTAAATTTGGCCCTCAAATGTACTCAAATTTTCACAATTATTTTTGTTATTACCCCCTCCCAACTTAGTTTTTTCATAGAAACTCTTAAAACTTAAATAATAACGTGTTTATTTTATTAATTTTTTAAATTGAGAATATTGTGTTAAAAATTTTGACTGGTCGATAAGCAGCTTCGGATAATTATTTTTGAAGTTTTTGAAATTTCAAGTTTAGGGCAGAAGGAAAAGTGGAGTGTAGTATTATTTTTTGTCTTCCCGCAATTCCCAACCGCACTTACCCTACCATTCTAACTTTAAAACTCGTATAACTCTAAAAATAATTAGTCAACATTTTTAGTACATTATTCCCAATTTTAAAAGTTAATAAAATATATACTTTAACGTTTAAGTTTCAAAAGTTGCTATCAAAAAATCTAAGTTGGGAGGGGGGTAAAAAAAAAATTGTGAAAAATTGAAATATTTGTGTGTAGTGAGTTGTTACGCAGTATTACTGTATGTATACGTGTTCGTTTATTATTTGTAAGGGGGGTACATTTTTTTTTCTAAATAATTTTACTTAAGTCGTTACGTTTTAAAACGTTGTATATCATGGAATACTTGTCTACACAATACATGATAAACCTTGATGAAGTCGAGAAACACACCCTGTAAATGTTACACCCGTTATGTCATTAACAAATTCCTTACTGAAGTTTTTTTGATTTTTCAAAAGGTTTTAAATGAATATAAAAATAAAGTAGTAAAATGACCGGATATGGAAATATTTATGCGCCCTAAAATAGAAATAAAATCAGTTTTTTTTAAACGAAAATTACAATTTTTGTATTACTATTTATTTATTTTACTTTTATTTTTAATTAAAATAAGTATTGATTATAATTTTTTTTATATTTGGTACATACAATACCTATTCAAGTGTAGTTATCGATCAGTATTTTATTTTAACTTTATTATTATTTGTTGTTATACAATTTAAAAAAATGTCAATTGCAAACGTTAAATAGCTTGAGATATTATTAAAAGCGTAAGGGTTTGAATTTAATTCACGTATAAGGTTTCCATTTATATTGTCTTTAAACCTGAGTTTTCCCTTAAAAATCTTTAGCTACTAATAAATTATACAGAAATTTTGATCTGGACCACAAAGTATATCCGACAAAAAATCGTAATATATATATACATATATATGCCATTTAATTGATATATTATTATCTACAAATACCCGTATAATAATGGGTTGATATTTACCCCTCGAGACATACTGTAACTACATTGCTATTTGCGTTTAATGACCTTTTGGTCCTTTACTTCTTTTTAACTACTGTGTTTAAAACAGTCGTAGAATGAACATAAACTACTACTATTTGAGTAAAATTGTAGTTTTTGTCGATCATAGTGGAGTGATCATAGTGCCTCAAAACCCAAACTAGTAGATAACCAATTTACCAACTCAAAAAATTGAAAATTACAATTGAGAACGCGATATATTCGCCAAAAAAACAAAAGTCCTAAGGAGCAAATATACTCACAACTAGTGTCGAATAGCTAAAAACGCCTACTTAAATACCAATAGCATCTCTGCATCGATGCTAAAAATAAACCGATAGGGACGTTAATAGGGAATGGAAAATCTTTTTAATATTAATATATTCCCGAGAATGCGAGAGTCTTAAATAAGATGAATCACGCTGTATAGTACACAGTTATAAATATGAAACATAGTGTTTAATTTTTTTTTGTTTAAATGTGACCACATAAAGTATAGCGGTAGTGTATCCAGGTGAAGTATTAGCACCTAATCTAACATTTATCTTTTACATTTATGTTCAGTAAAAGACGCAACCAGAAACGAACATTAACAGTACCAAATTTACGAAATCGATAGTTCATTTATACTCTTAACGATTAAGTTTCTATTTAAACCGAAACAACTATTTATTTTTACATAGCTTTTGAAGAAGTACAATATATTATTGGGTAAGAAAATTTTTTTTTCAATTTCATTACAATATTACCAGAATTAAATTCTATTACATAAGTAGGGTTAAGAACCCATTGGTAAAGAATTAATGGAACTAATTATTACAACCGAAGGGTTTTATTTGTTTTTAAATTTAGTAGAATTCACAGTAAAAATTAAAACTTATTCCTAAAACAATTAATAATTTAAGGTAATATTTGTGTTTTACGTACTCCTCGAAAATGTTGTTAATAAATATGAAGATGTAAAACTTTTAAATTTCCTTTACGATAATTATTTCGATTCAAAAAGCATATTTTGGCTTCGTCCAAATTGAGTCTATTTCCAAAGTCTTCACGAATTTTAATATTTAATTTTAAAATGTTTAAAATTACTTAATAATTAAATAATATTGAATCATATTTTTGACTATGTCTAAATTACTAGTATTAAATATATTGTAAGTAAGCATATTTTTATATTTAAAGTTTAGAATCGTTTTTATCGATACCGAAGAGTTTTGTTTGTTTTTAAAATTAGTAGAATACGCATATGTTCGATCGCTAACACAAAAATTTTTGCGCTAACACATTTTTTTATAGCATCTTTGCATCGAAGATAAAACTGAACCAATAACTGAATAGCGAACACAAAAATACTGAATAACACTAAACACCACCTGGCTTAAACATTTTTTTTGTTTAAATTTGATAAATATATACATATTGCATACACACCGTACACATATAGAGTGATCTAACACTGTTAAATAGTTAATCCCCTCACAATTACATGATTGGCTGGTACAGCAGGGCTACCGTATTATTATCCACCAACTAGTAATATATAAACGGTACAATATAAACTTCCAGTTATAAGTGTTGTAGAAAATCCGAATACCTAAAAAATCGATTGAATATCTAAATATTAATTACAAGCTTTCACGCAAGTATCAAGACCGCATTAGGCGGACCAAATATATAGACTAATAGATGCGTTAAAATATATAACACCATGTGTATATATATGTATGTATATACATGTGTATATATGTATATGTTAATATTTTGAATCGATAAACAGTTTTATCACGATTTTAATTACATTTGTTGTTTATGTATTGATTTTTATCGATATGAATTCCAAGTGCACTTTCGATTTCATAAGTTTTTGAAAATGATTTTCTTAATTTGACTTAATTTTAAATTCTGATCATCAGCAATCCTTTCCATCATTTACGAATTGTCATTTCTTTGACATTATTTATTCCTTGCAAACATTTTTCCGAATAAATTACAAACAAAATTATTTTATCGTCATCACGTAGCTTTACGGGTCTCGAATGTCCAACGCTACCTGTATTATTAAATGTAAGATTCATTACAGACAATAAATGAAACGTCAATAGAAATAATTGTCACACAAAATTGTCCAGTTAGAGATAGGTCGTATAGTTTTAGGCAGAGATCTAAAAAAATATTCATTATTCTTAATTTTAGTTCAAATAGATTGTTTTTATGTTTAATTCCAGAAATCATTCGAAAAGATATTCGTTTTTTGTATAATGGGGAAATTAAACTCTGTTCGTAGCCAACTACTGTGTTGCTTTGTGTAATTGAATAAAAATTCAACAGGTATTTAAAAAACATTTTTAATATACCTATGTTAGTTAAGATATATTATGGCTATCAACTAGTTATGGAAATAAATGATTAAGTAATTAAAGGACTTGTTCAGGTTTTTTTCTAGTTAAATATTTGTCAGTGGTTTCTCTTTTTGGATATAATGGTATGATTCATTAATACATTTTTTGTTATGCAATTTACGTGCTTGGATTAGAAGGTGTAGCGTTTTACACAAAGGTGTTTTTTATTGGAATAATTATTATAGAAATATTATTACCTCCGAACTAACTAACTAACTATACCTCCGAATACGTATATTAGTTTTAATGACCTTGGTTTTTAGCATCAATATGAAACGATAATGTGGTGTATTATAAACAATGTTTTTGGATTTCAGTTATTCAGTAAAAATCATTATTTAATTAAAAAAACTACTGTTGTGTTCTAGTTAGTTATATTAGTTTTATTTAGAGTATGATGTACATAATAACATCCGCCGTATTCCAATAAGTATAGATTTGTTTTGAGTTTTTGAGACGCTTGTAAGTCGATTAACGTTAAATCATAATGTTATAATAATTTAATCAATAATCAGCAAAGTAATCATATGATATGATTATAATAATTATAGTTACTATAATATTATTATATTAACTCATTTGTAGCCATGGTTGGTGTTCACATTTTAACATGTATATGTTTCATCGCTGGGCGTCAGGTACTAAAATGTTTCGTCCGAAACCTAACGCTGGATGTCACACTCGGTGGCTGCGGAGGAAGGAGGGGGGGATGAGAGATAAGATATAAGATATTAGAGATAAGAGATTAAAAATCCTAGTTAGAAATAAAATAGAGATAATGTAAAGCTGTTGTAAAGGGATGGGAGGGGATGGGGATGGGCTTGAGGTCGGCAGCTTGCGTACGAGTCCGCAACCACTTGAGACATGTGTGAAATATATTCTATACAGATGTAAGGATTTATAAGGATATATAAAGATAGTCGACCAAACTAATTTTAATTTCATTTGTTTGCCGTATATGTCTGCTACGGTGTTTCTCGTTCCGACCATTTAACTTAAATGAATGGTTAAATTGATTCAAAATAACTAACCAAGTGAATGTTGTCAATAAATCAGCTAAGGCCAATTATTAAAAAACTACTAAAAAAAACTTTTGGCGAAAAGAAAATATTTTTAAATCAGAATATTAGAAACGTAGGTATACTAAAATTGACATTTACTCGGCCATAAGATATGTGCCTATGTATTCGCTTGTAGAGTGGAAACTTTTAGGTTAACTCATAAAATTACTGGTTATGACATAGGTTAGCGAAGCTAAAGCAGGGCAAATGACTCAATAAAAAAAAAACAGTTCAACGTTTAAGAATAAAATGGAATAAAGGCACCCGTGAACCTACTGACACTGAATGATTTGTTAATTCCAGCAGAGTACTGCTGGACAACTTTAGATGGCAAAGGTTTTTTAATTCATGATTGTTTTGATATAGATCGCCATAAACCAAGAATTATAATATATTCAACTGATGATAACTTAAATTTAATGGCTAATTGTGACCATTGATATGTCAATGGAACTTTTTCAAGTTGTCCAAAATTATTTTATCAACTCTATACTATTCGTGACAAACAATACAGCAATGTTTTACTTTCTATAAACCCTCGTCTCCCAAACAAATGTGTCGTAGATCCATTTATTACATCACGAATATCCGGTTAAAAAAACTAGTTTGGGGCTCATAAAAAAAATGTTTCAGCCATTAGCTAGACGCTGGAGTGTTTTCCTACATTTTGATTTTGAACTCTATTATATACATATGAATATAAAATCGTCTAGGAGAATGATCTATTTGATTTTTAATCAAAAAGCATGCCATATTTTAATTGCATGTATCTTATCAAAAATGGTATCGGCGCAATATGAATATTCTACACCATAGTGAACAATTTTGTAGATTGTAGCCTGTTATATATAATGTTGTCATATGAAAAATGTATTATCCTTGTGTGTGTTACACGAAGTCAGAAATAAGGATATAAGGATGGTCAAATTAATTTGTTAGGTAGGCCCTTACTTACTGGCGAACTACGGAAATTGATATATGAGAAATATTAAATAATAATAATCGTTGCCAGTAAATTGATTAAAGCCAGACATTTTAAAACTACTAATAAAAACGTTTGGCCAGAATACATAATTAAGACTATACTATCATCATATATCGCAAGGAGATTATAGAACGGAAATAATCATATAATTATCAGGACTTATCCATGTATTGATGTATCTGCGTGAAGGGTAGATATTCTTTAAGTTTTTTTTTTTTGTATATAAAACAGTCTTAGAATGAACATAAACTACTACTATTTGAGAAATATTGTAGTTTTCGTCGATAAATCGGGCTTAGAGTAATCCTAGGGACCCAAAACGTTTTATATTTTACGGACGCACGCAAATTTTCAAAAAATACTTTCAAAAGCAAACACTGACAATACAAATAGAAAATCGATTGCTCATTTTTTACGTTGGACGCTTAAGTTCCTATTAAAACCGATAAAACCATTTAGTTTTACACAGATTTTTAAGAAGAACACTCGTATAATATATTACCAAGTAAGCATATTTTTACACTTTCAATACAATGTCGCTAAAGTTAAATTCTTTCATACTTTATTGTTTGACGAACTAACCAATCCGTTAGTAAGTTATCATTACAACTTATCCTAAACACCACTTTTATATTTTATCCCACCAACTTTCTTTTGTTTAGCTTTATGTTTCTATTACCGATGGTGCTAAACTCTTACCGAGTAAAAAAATTAATTAAAAACTTAAAACGAGTTTTAATTATTTAAAAAAAAAATTTACGAATAAAAATGTTTTCATTATTCACTTTTCTTCAACAAAATAAAAAATAACCATACATTCAGAGAAATAAATACATCATAACAATTCGTTTAAAATAATCATAATTATTTTGTTCATACTGGAGAATCACATCAAGAAACAACAATAATAATGAATTATATATTGTACTAAATCCGCCCACACATGTAATAATTTTGTCCATAACACCCAATTATTTATCAATACTGTCGTGGTCTTCGAACAGCCACATTGCCGCAGTAGAAATTCTAAAACACTACAGCCAGACGCAGTGTTAAAAATAAATGTTTTTTTAAAGTTATCGTTGTGGTATGGTTTTCAGCCAGCCACAGCCGTAGCGAAATTTGTAACTCTGTCGTGACCTATGAACATGTCACATCGCCGCAGAGATGAACCGACAATTTTTCAAATATTGTAGTGGTCAGGCCATACCACAACAATACAATTTCTATGTCCTTTAATCGTCGCAGCCCTTGAAACAGCTGCATTGCCGCGATTCGTTTGTCAAATAAGTACCCAAAAGTCATCAAAATCGATTTCTCATTGCAAAATCTCTCATTATATAGGCAGTACTTACAATTCATTACAAAAAAAAAAACACTTTTGGCGTTGCCATTGCGAAGCTCCACTAAGAATTCTTCGAGAAACATTAACACTGATACTATTTTTAGGCAATATTTTTCTGTCATCACGAATAAAAACACTTTTGGCTCAGCCATTGCGAAGCTCCACAAAACATTACTTATTAAAAATTACAACTTTAAAAAATTACTATTTCAAGGTTATATTAATTGTCTTTTAGGTATCTCCTCAAAAATGATCTCGATAAATAATAAGACAAAATTTTTTAAAAATCCCTTTGCCTTACAAACCTCTTAAAATATCCAAATTTTTCACAATCTTAAATACTTAATAGCTATATAAATTCAGAAAATATTTTAGCGATGCCCGAATCAAATCTATGTCCAAACTTTTTACAAATACAAACTCTTAAAAATTATATCGATTTAAAAAATATTCTTTGGCTTCGTCCGAATTGAATCTATGTCCGAAATTTTCACAAATGTCTATTCTAAAACAAAAGGATTGGATTTAAAAAAAAAAAATTTCCAAATTTTTACAATTACTTTATAATTAAACGATTTTGAATACAATTTTTGACTAAGTTACTATTAACTAATATATTACACGTAAGCATATTTTTACACTTATAGAAAATGTAAAGAACATTATCGATAAAGTTAAATACTATTATATTAAGTTGTTTTACAAACGTAAAACGGCTGCACAATATGTTAATAGTGATTATTAATAGTTAATAGTGAAGTGATATGTAATATTTTAGCAACAGCTCCTCAGACTGTTCTTTTACGGAAAACTGCAATTTTTTTAATTTAGTAACCTAAATAATTAATTTAAGTAGCCGTTACGAAGAACTTGAATATCTAAACAGAATTAAAATGAGACCATCCTATGTAGTCGATATTTTTTGATAAACCAAATAAACCAAAATGGTATTTACTCATATAAATTTTTTTTAAATAAAAAAATCATACTTTGAAGCTTATACAAATTATTTGGTAATGTAATAGGGACAGTCAAAATTAATTAAAACCTCTTTTTTCAAAAATATTGCCTATATAAAACCTAACCGCATGCAACCTAATACCCTTAAAGCACAGAGTTACAGGGTATTTGAACGGTGTCTACCTTCCTGTTTATCCTTTTTTCCAAAAAAACGCTATTTAAGCTACTAAACTATAAAAATGTTAAATAGTTTTACAATATAAAGCTAGGTAAAATTTGTTTGTTAAATATGTAAAAATAAAACAAAATACCAAAAAGATAAAATTATTTTAGATTTCGGATTTGTTGAAATCCGAAAGCATTATATAGGCAAAGTTAAAAGTTTTTTTTAAACATTTTTATCAACACATTTTACTTAGGTACACATCTTTATATTGTAATAGTATTTAATATTTAAGTTTAATATCAATAAGTTTTTCAAGAGGCTTAAATAGCGTTTTTTTTAATTTTTGGATTCCCATTACTAATATATATTTGTACAGAGTGGCCCACAATGATTTGACAAATGAAATAACTTTTGTTCTAGTGAATATTTTTGATATATTTTTTTTTTTTAATGATTTATACTCATTTGCGCTAAAAAAATAATTTATAGTTTATTCTTGTTTGCGCTATAAGCACCGCGGTTTTTATTTCACTTACCTGTTTTACTTATTTAATTATTTTTAAAAATTATTTTTTATTAAATTTTTTTATTTTTTTTAAGATTTTTTACCGAGTCAAGTTTTCTTGAAAAAAATTTAAAAATGCAATAAAAAAATTAAAAAAAAGTAAAACAGGTAAGTGCAATAAAAACCACCGTGCTTATGGCGCAAACAAGGATAAACTATAAATTATTTTGAAAAACAAAATCTCAAAAATATTCACTAGAACAAAAGTTATTACATTTGTCAAATCATTGTGGGCTACCCTGTAAATATTTTGAATATAAAATGTTTTACACAGAATAAAGAAATCGATACAATGTTGAAATTACTGTGTACAGTAGCATTACTTTTCGTAGCGGTGAAAGCCAACGATGAAAAGACTATTCCGTATGCGTTTTTCGGATCTAGAACTACTTACAAGACAGTTTCATCATTGCATATTGATGTACCAGCTGGTAAGACGTATTTTATTTGTTCTTTTTGAGTACTTGACTTTTTTTTTTTCATTTAAAGTGCATGTGCTTATATCCGCTTTTTTTTTTGTCTGTATCCATATATCTGAATAGTATAGGACCAATATTTTCTTCGAGACGTAACCTGTATAAATCACAAATTGTATATAGTTGTAGTGTAATGGGGTTGGGGGGGGGGGGGTATAAAAGTGGGAAAAATACTCTCTTTTAAGCTTAAAATTGAGGAAATCCATACGATTTTTCCTATTCGACTTTGACGTGTTATTATTTCCAGAAAAATAGTCGGATCGAGTTGAAGTTTAAAAGGTATATTGTTTTGACATGCCCCTGCGTGACAAAAGATTGAGATCTAAAATAATTATCGTCTTCCAGTCTCGCAATTAACGCCACTGAAGACAGTACATCGCACTACGACACAAACCAAATGTTATTTGTAGGGCCCCGCCGTATTCATTGACATAACATCAAACATTCATAATAGAGCATTTTAAGTCGATAATTCACATTTCATACGCTTCCGTATTACTACTCAAATTTTTTCTTAGACGACGAAGAGGGTTTTGGGAGATGTGATTTTTGTAGAGTTTGGAAATAAGTGGATTTTGGTGATTAAGGAGTTCGGAGTACAATCGTAGGTACGATAGTTTTGCTTGGTTGTATTTCATAAGGATGTTGGGAAATCAGGAAATGTTTGGAATGTTGTTTTATTTTAGTATGTCATATTTTTGCTGCGCCTCAAATTCTCGGCCTGTACCGCACAATTGGATTGATTTGAGTAAGAAGTCATACAAGTTAATTTTTGTGTTAAAATTGGATTTCTGTTGAAAAAAGAAGATGGAAAAAATGTGGGTTTCGAAGTAAAATTATTGGCATTACATTTTAACATGAGTTCCCCACGTTAAACGTCAGTCAAATTGTATGGCCGGTGTGTGGACGAAGAGAAATGTGGTTTGAGTGGATATACATTAGCTAACTAAGATTCTCCAGGATTTATACCATTAATCTAGTTTGTCAACATGTTGCTGTAGTTCATTTACTGCATTTATTTAAATGGTTTTCGTTTCATGCCATAAGAGTATTGTTGTCAGCGAATTAAGCTAGTGTAGTTTTTTCGCTTGATGGTTAATCAGCGGTAAATATAGGTCAAATAAAAGCTGCGAGGATATAGTTCCTTGTGGGACTCTTGCAATTATGTTTTTAGGCTGGAAAAAAATCGATCTAATTTTAAGTGAGAAATGACGTTTAGATACAAAATGTTAAAATAATAGGTATAACTGTGTAGAAAGGTATTTTTTTTTTTGATAGAAAGCAAATATGAATTACGCTAATCATGTTTTGTAGGTTATAAGGCACGTCAAGTTGTAATGTTGGCGAGACATGGAACGAGAACTCCAAAGATCAGCTATTCCAAGGATTTGCTACCGAAACTGGTAGAATTACAAAGCAAAATTACCAAAAGTCCTACGTTAAGTGAAAACGATTTCCAAGCCATAAAAAATTGGACAACAACCATCGACACCAAAAACTACAGACGTATAACACAGAATGGCCGTGATGAAATGAAAGAACTGGCAACAAGAGTTCGTGCAGCTTTTCCATATCTATTCGAACAGCATTACAACTCTAACAATTATGAAGTATATCACATCGTTCCCTGATTAACAATCACATGTAATATAAAAAGTTTTCAAATTTCATGCTACGGTAAAATAACTATTTTGTAAACCATAAAAATAATTTTAATAAAACCTTAATGGAGTTTAATAACAAGACGTTATATTTAATATATTTAAAAATCAAATATTCAAAATAGCCGCAAGTTTATCTTAAACTGTTTGTCGCCAGCGAGGGAAGTGTATTATAATCTTTTACTTTCAAAAAGTCACCTCTTAAAGTTAATTTTTGAAATTATATATTTTTTACCGTGGATATTGAGTTAAATTTTCAATTGATAATGAAATCTGGATTGTATTTACGACTTTTTTTAGCTAAATTTGTTATTTCTTAGAAAAAATTACTGTAGCGTGAAATTGAAACAACCCTGTAAATTTATACAAATATTTCAAATTATATTTGAACATTTTAGGTTTTGACCATGAAGGATTCACGTTGTGTTAATTCAAGTCTATCATTTATACAAAGCTTATTTGAAGATAAAAAAATCACCGAAATTCCTAAATGTGAGCCTACGGATCTCCTTCTAATGGTACGTTTGAAATTGTCGCGATTTCCTTTGCATTATTTCTAAGTAAATCTTATTTAAATTATATACAGTTAGATAGTATGGAAAAAAACGATACGAAACGTAAAGAGTTTCAAACATATATTGAGAATCAGGCGAAAGAATTCAAGGAAAGCCATCATATGGATGGTGTCTTGAAAAGGGTTGCGGCCAAATTGGGCGTAGATTCTAAAGAACTTGACCCTGGTAAGCTAACTAACAACCAAAAGCAACGTCGTTTCAATGGTTTTATACTATTTTGTTTTGTAGAGATCATAAACACAATGTACGATGCCTGTGCCTACGAATATTCTATTGACCAAAATAGGATTCCGCCGTGGTACAAAGCATTCACCCAAAAAGACCTTGAAGTAAGCTATGGTAGTAGACAAGTGATTTCCACGAACTATTAACATTTGATAATTTTGAAATGGCTATAGATTTTGGAGTACGCATGGGAACTTTCTTGGTACTATATAATTGGTTATGGAAATCCTTATAACAAAAAACTCGCTTGTCCGATGGCCATACGTCTCGAAGAATTGCTTAGGTAATATACATTTTCAACACTATGTATGTTATAGCGTTACTTATAAAGTTTTTAATTTTAGAGAATAATTTTCGTGTTGGACCACTGCATATTTTAAATTAGTAAAATCTATATCCTTTAATTTTGAAAGTTTCGAAGAGCATTATGGCCTTAAGCGACTATTTCCAAAAATTCTATCTCTACATTTAATTTTTAATTTTAAGAAGGATTGTGATATTAACTCATAGTCGTCCAAACTTCATTAAGAACATCTAGTTTGTTTTGTTTTTTTTTTTTTAATTTGAAGCGAAAAATAAAGACCACTCTAAAATATAATATTGACATTTTTTAATGACCTGGTGCATAGATGTGACAGTAGTATGATTTCAGAAAAAAAACTAATGAAGAAGGACCAGATGCTGTATTCTACTTTGCATGCGAGAAAAACATAATGACTATGCTCTTCATGTTAGGCCTAGCCGACGGTGACGATCCATTTACGGCATCCAACTACAAAGGTATAGAAGGCCTTAATTGGAGAACTTCTTTGTACGGTGTATGGGCTGCAAATTTTATGGCTGTACTATTCGAAAACGCTAATAGTGAATACGAAGTAGCATTTTATTTCAACGAAAATTTAACAACTATAACTTTAAAAGATGGTACAAAGTGTACATACTGTCCGTTGTTGGGTATTCAAGAAAAGTTAACAGCCTTTATATCCGACAATGACTGTGTCAATTTTGTAGCTGATAATATCTTAAAAATCACTCAAGAAACAAATCAATACTGGTATTTAAGCACGAAAACCGCTTACAAATTGGTTTCTGCAAAAGAAATCTTTGTACCGCCTAGTAAGTAATAGCACCATTCTTATTGCTGGATTTGTATATTATATTCTTCGATGATACGATTTAAAGTAAAAAATTCAATATTTATAAACAGATATTATCATACAATATTTATTTGTTTTATTTATAATTACTTTAAATTTTACTTTACTAATAGCTTATTAAATCTATTTTTGTTAATAACTTAACAAGTCTTTGTTAAAATAAAATACGTTATTTTTGTTTTATAGATCATAAACCAATTCAGATTTTTACTGTAAACAGTCACGGTACGCAACCTTTAACACGTAGCTTTACTACAAGTGTGTTAAATTCGCTTGAGATCTTAAAAGGAAAAATCGGTGAAAATGCGAAAATGACCCCACCGGAAATTCAAGCTATTATGAATTGGCAACAAAGTATTAAAAACAAGCTAAACAATAAAAATTTGATCCCAAAAGGTCATGTTGAAATAAAGGAATTGGCTTTGAGAGTTCGGAAAGCATTCTCAGATTTATTTAAACAGTCAGACAACTATAAAGTACATTGAATAACAATATCACAATAATTTACAATATAATTAAACGCCAATACATTATATTGGTTTAAAATTTTAGGCATTGACAATAGGAGAAGATCGTTGTAAAGAAACTGGAATACTGTTTCTACAAAATGTTTATGGTAATACAAATATTGCCGACGTTTCCAAATGTAATGACGATGACTTCTTTTTAACGGTAACCATATTAAAATATAAATATTTACATTGTTTTTACCCGAAGATTGTTGTTGATTTAGATTGAAAAGATTAAAAAACGAAAACACGAGGATGAAAAAGAGGTCGAAAGTAAAGAATTCAAAAAAAGCTATTTTATGAATAAAGTTGTTGATAGAGTTAAAGTTAAAATGGGAGCTAACGATATTACTTTAGGTACGTAAAACGAAAAATATACAATATAGACAATATAGACCTGTAACTAACTTGCCTATCTATTAGATGATGTAAACATTATCTATGAAGCATGTCGCGACGAAAGGTTATCTGATGACGAATCGCTTCCCCCTTGGTGTATTGTATTCTGTAAAGAAGACTTAGAAGTAAGCATTGCAGTGTGGGGTTTTATTTTAAATAGATTTAACAATTTTTTTATAATTTTGAAATGATCATAGGTTTTGGAATATTATGAGGAACTGCAACTGTACTATGCTTATGGATACGGAAATCCGTCCAATGTGAAACTCGCATGTCCAATGGCTGTTCAACTGCTGAAAACTTTGGAGTAATATGAACTGATTAGTTTATTAATTTTTACATACAACTTTTGTATAAAAATTAATTAAATGAAATATTGGTCACATAACCAGAGTACTGCAACATTTATCCGAATAACGAATAAAAATATAATACATTTATTCGAATAACTCCGCGGTTAAGAGCCAAAAGATATGTGTAAAATTGCAATTTTGAGGTTTTACATGTAATGCGTGTATACTGTGTATATTATCTTGTGTCAACTTATGGTGTCTGTAGATTTAATATCAAATGAGATATTTGAAAATATATTAAAATTGAATTTTTTATAGAATTTAATATATAGTACACTACTTGTGTCGAGATGCCGTCCGGGTAGACAAACTAGCCAGCCGTTTCCGATTCGCAAACTAGTGCACCCGTTGTGTTGACTTTTACTCCTCTTCTCTATACTATATATTTCATAGAACTGGTGATCTATAGTGATGGAACTTGAAGAAATTGGTCCAGTATTAAACAAGTTATAGTGGGTACAGGCACAATAAATACGCACGTCCTCATCGGACCCAAAAATATTCCAATAATAGCCTACTCTGGATAATATATAACCATATTGTGTTGACTGCTCTTAAAGAATATTTTCCTTGTTTTTTTAAATATCTATTGTACGATTTATGGTTTCAGAGAAAAAATTAATAAAAACAAAGGACCCGATGGTTTATTTCACTTTGCAAACACGACTAACATTTTGAGCTTACACGTCATGTTGGGTTTGGGCAAAGACCACAGTCCACTCACGGCATCGAACTTTATTGAAAAGAAAAATCGCCAATGGAGGAGTTCCATGTTCAGCCCGTCGGCTGCAAATTTTATGGCCGTACTTTTCAAAAACGCTAATAATGATTATGTAGTAGCATTTTATATCAACGAACGTATTACAAGGATACCTTTAGGAAACGGTTCGTCTTGTACAGAATGCCAGTGGTCAGATATTCAAAACAAGTTACAAGCATACATAAGCGACAATGACTGTGTTCACTTTATAGCTGACTACAATAATTAAACAGCCGGACCATTTTTATTTTGATCAGTTTTTATTCAATAATTATTTTACATATTTTTAAGTATTTACAGTGGTGTATTATAAACAATATCGTTTGAATTCAGTTATTCAGTAAAAGTTGTCATTTAATTAAATAAATTACTGTTGTGTTAATTAGTTTTATTTTTATTATTTATACTATCATTTACATAATATTATTCGTCTTATTCGTAGTAATGTGTAGATTGATTAAAGTCTTAGACAATTGTAACCCGATTAATGTTAGATAGTCAGATATGTAGCCATGGTTATTCTATAGTACCAATTACATAGAATTGTTGTTTTATAAAGGTGGAACTTGAAAAAATTGGTCCAGTATTAAATAAGCCATAGTGGGTACAGGCACAATAAATACACACATCATTATACCTAATACCAATGACTTCGAGACCCCGCATCGGACCCAAAAATATTCCAATAATAGCCTACTCTGGATAATATATAACCACGTTGTATTGATTGTGCTCATTAATTTATGAATATTTTCCTTGTTTTATAAATAGCTATTGTATAATTTATGATTTCAGAAAAAAAATAAATAAAAAAGAAGGACCCGATGGTTTGTTTCACTTTGCAAACCGGACTGACATTTTGAGCTTACACGTCATGTTGGGTTTGGGCAAAGACAACAGTCCACTCACGGCATCGAACTTTATTGAAAAGAAAAATCGCCAATGGAGGAGTTCCATGTTCAGCCCGTCGGCTGCAAATTTTATGGCCGTACTTTTTGAAAACGCTAATAATGATTATGTAGTAGCATTTTATATCAACGAACGTATTACAAGGATACCTTTAGGAAACGGTTCGTCTTGTACAGAATGCCAGTGGTCAGATATTCAAAACAAGTTACAAGCATACATAAGCGACAATGACTGTGTTAATTTAATAGCTGAATACGATAATAAAACATCCTGTCTATCCTGTTTTGGCCAGTTTTTATTCAATAATTTTTTTAAATGTTTTTAAGTATTTACAGTGGTGTATTGTTTGAATTCAGTTATTCAGTAAAAATTATCGTTTAATTAAATAAATTACTGTTGTGTTGATTAATTTTATTTTTATTATTTATACTATCATGTACATAATATTATTCGTCTTATTCGTAGTAAGGTGAAGATTGATTAAAGTCTTAGACAATTGTAACCCGATTAATGTTAGATAGTCAGATATGTAGCCATTGTTATTGATTACATATATGATTACAAATTAATCCATTACTAGTTACTAAGAAAATATTTGATTTTTGTAAAAAGGGTCTAAGTCCACTATATTAGAAAGCTAATACTCTGGACAGCATTTTAAAAAAATAATATTGTTTTACAGAGTGTAATTTTACTGTTTAATATCTATTAATTTTGATAAAGCCTTTATATGTTTATGCATTTTGAAATATATCAAACGTTTTTTTTTCATTTTTCCAAAAGTTTAAAGTTAAGGACTAAAGCCCTTTTTGCATGAAGCGATTCAATTATTATGTATGGTAGATCTAACGTTATAGTTATTCCCGTGAATACATTTTACAACATTCTAAATTAAATAATATTCAGCTATAGTTATAAAATATTATTTCAATCAAGCTGTACCAATAGACAAAAAATGATTATCACTTAACCACAAACAACACGAATTTATCATGGTTTGTTAATTCAGTCGTGGTTTAAAAATGAATCGTGGAAAGGTAAACAGGTAATTTAATAATGATTCAAAAATAGCTAATGGATACAAAACAATCGTGTTCATGATTAAATGAACAAATTATTGAATAACGGAACAATAAGGAATTTTAGCTTCGAAGTTAGTTCTGTAATGATGTACGTTTTTTTTTTGTGTCAGAAAACAATTTTTTAATTCTTCTAAACCGATTTACTCAAGAAGCACCTATATAATATGTAGATTGTTACTTTGATTGGTCTAGGGTGAAAAAGTTTATTTATTCTACCTCAAAACCTGGAAAAACCAAAGAAATGGTCGGTTTTTTAACTTTCAACTTATAACTTAGTGAAAACCGTAGAATCGAATCAATAATTTAAAAAAATATTTATTTGGTATTTCCCTGTCCATAATTAATCTAATCGATAACCCTCCTCGCCCTGCACACAGAGGTGGAAATATTTTTTCATTTAACCGACAAAGTTTCAGTGTCTATTTACACAAGGTGATTCTTTTATCACGAACCACACAATATCTCATAGGGTTTAATAAGAGATTACAATTTTTTTTTTAGTATTGTTTTTATACAACGTGATCTCAATTTTTCAAATTTCATTTGAAAGGTGGAGTGTAGTATTATTTTTATCTGCGCGTATTTCCCAACCGCACTTCTCCTCACATCTTGAAAGTTTTTAGTTTTTAGTTTTATAAATAATGTTGTCTAAAGTTTTTTTTTTTTTGTTTTAAACATAATATAGGTACATGTTTGATCTTGTTCAGACTTATTCAGCTTAAATCTGTAAAGGGTACATTCGGACACCCGTTACCACTAGCCCTAAATATACTTACTGAGCACTTGTCAATAAGGTAATATGTAAACTAACTACACAATATATATATATATATATATATTGTGTAGTTAGTTTACTTTAATTTTACAAGGTTTACAATAATATGAAGATACCACATTTTAATAATTTGACGGTCAATGTACTTTTCACTTGTTTATTTACAAAGCCTCGACAACTGGTTCATTGGCCAAGCTATAGTTATTTTTTTTTAATTTATTAGCCTGAAACTACTTTAGTACAACTTCAGAAACATACTATGCTAGACTCGCATTGGATATATTATTACTCATATTATATGAGTAGTGAGAACTATATAAATATACAACACTATATTTTTTATATTATACAGGGTGCACTTATCGTGAACCACTCAACCACTCAACTGGGTTTAATTAATAATTACAATATTTTTTTCCATAATGTTTGTATACAATGTGATCTCAATTTCGCATAATTCGTTTGTTTTTACCCCCCTCCCAACTTAGTTTTTCTGATGGTAACTTTTGAAACCTAAATGGTAACGCATAAATTTCATTAAGTTTTTAAATTAAGAATTATGTACTCAGAATTTTCACTGGTCGATAACCGTTTTTGGATAACTATTTTTGAAGTTAATGAAGTTTCAAGTTCAGAGGATCAAAGGTAATGATCATACAACTATTCAGTGTTTTAAAATTCTATTTAAATGATTTATTATAAATAATAATAATTATTTTTTTAATAATCAATTTTAGTTTTTATGTAACTGTGTTAACAAAGATGTATCATATTTATATTATATAGTTGCTGGTCGATATTTGTTTTACAACACAACGGCGGTGTTAAAATGTCAATATTATGAAAAAAATTTCAAAATCTTATACCTAATTATCTATTTATTTAAAAATTTTATTAAGTATAATAATATTATGGAGAATTCAAACATCGTGGCAAAAACGGCAAATGGGGCAACAATACTGAGTTTCCAGGAGTAATTTTTTGGTAATTAAAATAGCAAAGATGCCCAAATAAAGGTATGTACTATGTAATTTATTATATATAGCTGCTTGTGTACCCAAAATGCATGCTTCTTGCATAGTCAGTTGTATGTCACCTGACGGAAAACCATTAGCTCTGTTTGTTTACGCGTCAGAAAACAAAACGAAAAATATCATGTATCATAAAGCATTGCAATAATTAGTATGGTGATAGCAAAGTACACGGTATAAATTAACCCGGGCAGAAATGTTTTTTTAAAGTGTATAAATTATAATTAGTGAGTACTTTGTTGCAATTGTATTGCTTAACCAGAGCAAAGCCGGGAACACAGGCAGCTAGTTTTAATTAGAACAATTATAATAAAATACCACATTTTAATAATTTGACGGTCAATGTATTTTTCATTTGTTTATTTACAGAACCTCGACAACTGGTTCATTGGCCAAACTATAGTTATTTTTTCAAACACGTGTTCTAACACGAGCTCGCCGGCATCGTCATCAGGCAATCGTGTTAACTCGGGGGGGGGGGCGTTGAATCAGGTCCCAGGCGATGGCAGTAATGCCACCGTAAATTCTGACCGAAGGCGTGTCCAGTGATCCAGATTAACAAGAGCCGAGGCACCCGGACTACCCCCAACGTACCGGCGGGAAAGTCGGGACCATCCGGACAGAGAAAGAAAGCGGCCAGCAGCAACGCCAAGGGACCCATTAAGAGGCCGCGGATGGACTCGTCTGAACAGGAAGAGGTTGACCAGGAGACACCCCTATCTGAAAAGTCAACAAAGAAGAAGAAGATATCGAGAAACGTATCTTTCGCGGAGATCCCGGTCGCGTCAAGTACACCGAGCGGAGAGGGTAACAGGAGGCGGCAACCACTGAACCTTCACTTCCCCCCACTGAAGGGGAGCGGAACACTGGATGACCAACCCAGCCCGTCGGAAGGGAGACAGACACAGGCAAAAGTAGATGAGCCCCGATGGAGCAGAGTAGTGCGCGATGGTAGAGGGCCGAGACAGACCAGACCCACTGCAGAAGAGCTGAGCAGGAGGGTCCCAAAAACGGACGCTACCATTATAGGCCCCATCCCGGAAGGACGCCGGTATACAGAAGTCATGGGCAATGTGACGAAAGCGGTGGACCTTCAAAGGCTAGGAGTTACCCTTAGGGATACCAGAAGGACCCGCGATGGAGCGGTCATCCTCCAGTTTAAGGGTACCCGCGAGAAAGTGGACAAGGTGGCCGAGGAAATAAGAAAAGCCCTTGGCGCCGACACCAGAAACTTCTTTCTTGCCTAGGGTCGCGCTAACTACACTATTTATTAATCATAGACAAATTAAAAATAAAATGGTCTAAACTTGCGTCAGTGCAATGTGAATATGCAATCATATTAAAAAATAAAACATCTATTTAAATAAATTTAACATACACAATCTGCAACATGTATTTATTTTTACTGTTTCGGTCGACATAAAAGCTAGTCGCATGAAAAAAACTTAGAAAAAAGTTTGACAAATAAATCAAATTTTATTTAGCTTATAGATGTTATTAATTTAGCAGACTAAAATTATTACTTATTACACGCATATTTTCTGACAATGTAAGTACATTTTTATATATATTTTTTTTAAGTTTTACAATAATTTGTTATTGTGTATTTGTATATGCTCGGGAAAACGTTTACACCACTAGGGCAATTGTATTAAAACGCAAGACTATACTACGGAAATTGTACAGGTATCGTAGTTATTATGTATGTTATTTAATGGAGACAATAATAAAACATGCTAGATTTTCAAATCAAAGTCAAGATAGACACCTTTTTCAACTCAAAAAATTTGCCACGTCATAACGTTTTGAGATATAATAGAATTTTGTTTAAAATTTTTTTTTTATGGCCTTAGTGTCTAGACTATTAGCAAACATACTTAGATATTTACAGTACATGAATTATTTGTAGCTAGTTTTACATTTAAAAATTGTTGCACATGTTAATATTTTTAAATAATAAAATAGTTTAGGAATATTTCGGTTGATAATATGCTTTTGAGGTATGTGTCGTCATTAAAAATATTCCTTTATTCTTACCAACAATAACATTCGAGAATGATAGAAGAATGATGTGTATAATTGTGATGCCTGACAATTATCCCTGTATAATGTCGTATACGCACTTTTGTACAAGAAATGTTACAAACACATACACACACAAACTGTAAATATAACTTATTACCTTTTACCTGACAACTATGGTGGCAGACCTATTAATGGTCGCCACTTCCGGATTGGCCCTGCCTCGGCTGCTTTCCATCCAACGTTAAGCCTACATAATTATTTGTTAAAGAACACTTAGCTGTTATTGTCTTTAAG
>NW_026096320.1:0-28776 GCF_023614345.1 Adelges cooleyi
TTAAAAGTAAAGAGTAAGAGTTTATCTACACATTAGCATATGTTTTGTAACGAAAATGATATACGATTTTGAAAAAAAAAGCCCATGATCTATAACTTGGTCCCTAGTATTATTATCGAAAAAAAACCTACATTAATCTATATACAAACTCTTAATCTTGCATTTTGGTTCATAGGTAAGTATGCGCTAAAACTGCTCAGTTCACGAGGAACTTGCATCTTCTAACACATATTTTACGCGCAGAAAAAAGTTATGTAACGCCGTTGTAATCCGTCCAGCGAAGATTTTGTTTAGGCTAGCTCTTCAAAATATTATTTTGTCGATTATATAATATTTTCTTGGTAGTAAAAAACAATTTGACCGTCGCCGGGTGGTCTTATTGCTATAATTTTATTATCACTGATAAGAGTGGTGCTGTAGCGGAAATACAACGGCACGCACATTAATGTTTGTTTACACACTAACACAAGAACAGACACTTTCGTACACGCAAAAAATATTGCCTATACAAAACTCCTTAAAAATGGTCGGTATCCAGGGGCAAAATGTTTTAAATGTTACTGTCATTGAATTTTGAACATACAAATTATAATAAAGGTTAAACTATTCTGGGTCATTCCACGTGAAATCACCTTTTAAGGACCTATATAGAATGTATGATAACATTTTTGAAGTATAGTCGCACACCCATTAAGTGATTTCACGTGAAATGACTTTTGTACAATATATTTTTATAATCGAAAAAAAAAAATAAATAATAAAAATAATGTAAATATCGTTGTTATAATTCAAAAAATCAAATCAATAGGTCACAAATGTTACTTCAGAAGGTTTAAAATGTTAAATATTATTTCATAATAATATTTAAATATTATTCTATTCGTGTATATTATTTGTTTAATTATCCAGTACATGAATTTATTATGAAATTAAATATAGATAAACAATTTTTCCAAATAAAATTCATTTTAGTTTCAAAAAATCAAAGCTACGAGGGAAAATCACATTTCCAAAATTTACAACTGCTGTTTTAATTTAGAATAAACGATTAAGACGATTAAAACGATTGTTACACGATTTATTGTTAAATTTAAAATTGTCAAAAATGGCTGATAGTTTTTAGACTTTTCTATAGTGTGAGATTTTGGGTAGTACTAGTATATTTTTTATATACATATATTTAAAATAAAACATTTTAATTATGAATACTTAAAATATGTTAAAAATATATAATGTATTGTTATAAATAATAATAAATCAACTTTTATGGACTATAGTTAGATAAATATCTAACTAATTTTTTAACCTTTTTTTTTTAATATTTAAATAGAAAGGGGAGATTTCAAACAAAAAATTAGGTTTGAACTTTGATACCACCAATTCCAATTAAAAATATAAGAGTACCATTAGCAAAGTATTTAAATACCAACTAATTTGTAAGGTTTTTAGTAATTTTTTTGTTTATTGTCAAACAAAATCATATTATGAAAATGTATATTTGATTCGGATATTCCAAAAGCATATTAAGGAATACACTATGTACAATATTGTCAATAATCAATACATTATTTAATTAATTTGTATAGCTACTGTAAATTTACTAAATATAATTCGGCATTTAATAAAATATTTGTTTGTATACTCAAATTTTCAATTACACTTTGATGAATACAAAATAGTAAAATCTAAAAAAAATGATATTAAATCACTTTTAAATAAACGCTTCGATGCTTGTGGCAACAAACACACCACATTCAGTGACACACAAGTCTTAGGCGAACTGTGTAGGTAAACTCCATCAACGCACGTTAAATTGCATCATTTAGGAGTTAAGTGCTCGTTCTTAATTATATACCTAATAAATATAATATATGGATAATATTATTCGTCCTATAAATAACATTAAAAATACAGAATGCTTTGATTTTTCTCATTATGGAATCCGTAAAATTCATAATCAATGAAATGCCCCTAACATGTTGTCATTAAAACTCATTACAGTTCAATGTACACAAAAACCAATATGTATTGTAATTCTCAATTATAAGTATGAGGACTGGTCGTGTATGTAAAGTTGATGGTTGGCCGACCTCATAGTTAAGACGAAGGCGAAGGAAAAGAAGATAAAGTATTTCTCAAAAGAGACGAAACAATCAAGGCATTTTTTTAATATTTTAGTTCTATATTTATAAGTTGTATTTTAATACAATTGGGTGCAGGGTTGAAATTATAACAAACCGTTAATATTTATGGACCAAATGGATTGTTTATGGGGAGATCATAGGATGAGTCGGCATCCTCTTCGATGTCACCATCCTCTTCGACAGACTCTACGACAATCGTCTTAAACTGCTCATAACTTATAACGTCTGAAAAATCGCAAAAAAGTACATTTAATTTAAAATGTTTGTAACGCGACAAAATCTTTTTCGGTGTGCCAAATAAATTCGTGCCCGGGTTTTGTATTGTGTAAGCTCGTGCGCGCTTTAATAACCGGTACGTGATTGCCGCCCAGCCTTATAGTCGGATAACACTGCACTGTCATCCCAAACACCGCCGCCGCACAGTGGTCCGAGAGTGAATTCTAGGCGCTCAAAAGTCCTATTAATAAAAATGCAAAAAATATCAAAACAATTATGAATTATTAATTTTAATATGTTTCTTAGACACTAATTTTTCAAAAAATAAAAAAAAATGCTAAAAAAGATAAAAATAATTATTCTTTTATATTGTAATATGCTGTTTGACATTTAATTTGTTACGGAATAGGTATAATGCTTCAAAGCTGTCAACATTTTATCTACTTATTAGTTGGTTTTTACTTCCTTGTAGTATAAACGTTAATAATAATTGCAAATTTGTAATTTTTCTATTTAAGAAAATTTTCATTTATGTTATTATAAAATACAACAAAGTTATTATATTTTTTATAATTATTATTTTTTAAACATTTTTGTTGATATTATATTACAATATAAAAGAATAATTATTTTTATCTTTTTTAGCATTTTTTTTATTTTTTGAAAAATTAGTGTCACGTTAAATTGATCACACTGTATATTACATTAGACATATAAATTAACTTGTACTTACTTTCCAAACAGCATAGTAATAGATTTGGGTATGTACGAGTACAATAAAATAGTACTATTTTATTTGCCTTGTGTACTAATTAATTTTTGTCTGCCGCAATAAAAATTAATATTTTTATAAACTTGAATACTTGTTCTACAACACCTATGTATTGCTATGTGGGTAAAAATTGGCAAATTTAAGTACTACTCTCTTAAAAAAAAAAAACATGTAAAACATCTGATATTTTTCATTCAAAATTATCATAACTAAATTGAAAAAAATAATTTTTTAAAAAATATATTTTTTTCCTTAGGTTATCTACTAGTTAAATAAAAAAATGTTTAAAAATATCAAAGGGTAAAAAAATTGTAAATGAAATATTATTTTTTTAAATCAAAATAACCGCTAAACTATAAAAACTGAACTTTAAATAGTAATAAAAAACGTCCAGGTACACATATGACCTTGAAATTTTATGTTATGTCTAAGAAACATATTAAAATTAATAATTCATAATTGTTTTGATATTTTTTGCATATTTATTAATAAGACTTTTGAGCGCCTAGAATTCACTCTCGACCACTGTGCGCCGTACATACATTTAAGAGCTTTGCGAGTGATGTCTGGGAGGTTCGCAGAAATGTGATTCCCTTACACACGCAGTATTAATTAATGACGCTTATATTTTGTAGACCGGTTTTTTAGCACTTTGGCTTTTCCGGCACCTAAATAAGCATTTACAATATCAAGTATATTACTTTAAATGAACTTAATAAAAAACCATCTTCTTTATAATTAAGACAATATGTTTTATTTTTGTATACATAAAAAATCCTTAGAAGTTCCGCCAACGACCAAGGCTCGGCTCTAAGGTTGGCGAACTTTTTTTTTTTTGTAACTTGCCAGTAAGGGTTGTCAAGGGTTGATTAACCTACAAAATAAATAAACAACTATTTTATCTTTATATTTAAAAAGCATGTACATAATTTGACATTACAAATGTTTTAAGAAGGTATCATTTCAAGTTGTTTGAATTTCAAATTCGAGATGCCTTGAAAATTAAAAAAAAATAATTCTTCATAGTAGACTAGACACTAGAGAATAATTAGAAACAAACCTATTATATAAATATTACATTTTTACCAAAAAATTGATACTAATTTCTTAAATATTGAATATAAAATAATTCTAATACCACCACTGAATTGAGAATAAAATTTTAACCCAAAATGATGTGTCGCGTGCCATATGTTGATTTTGATCACATGCCGGCTGCTCAGTGACCAACCTGTGGACGCATGTGTGACCAGATACCAAAAAATCATGCTACATATCAGTTCAACAAGATTTTTTCTTTTGATTTCAAATCTGCAAATTTTTTTTTGCAGATTTGAAAATTTTTTAATGAGATACGGGCTATTTTAAATAATTTTAACATTTTAAAAAAATAAATACCATTTATTGTGCCCATAGAGCACCATAAATGTCTCATTTGAAGCTCGGTAGAACTTTCCATGGCACCCTGTATATTATGAACCAGAATAGAGTAAGTACGTTAGCACGATAAAGCGTCGTTGAAGTGACAGCAAGAATTAAAACGGTGTCAATTAATGTGAAAACATAATTTTATAGTATTTTAGGGACTTGTTGTGGCACTGTGGACATCTCGAACTGTCACGCAGCACTTCAAGTTAAGCTGTGTCCGTTGATGTTTGATCCTGGATGGGTGACCACCGGGGATTTTTAGAGGTGACCCATAAAAAATGACTTTTGTCCCCTTTCTGCAGTCAACGACTCATTTATTCTTAATTAAAAATTACACCTTCTTTTCGTTTGCCTTTATCCCGACTATTGGGGACTAATAACAAACGTAAGAACGGGGAAATATAATACTAGAATATTCCTTTTAAATAAATCGTAAGACCTACATATTTGTTTCTGTAGCAAACATACATGGTAGTATATTATGTAGAAAGTGTATGCGTTTTATCGTGTTGTATTGATTTGTTTTTTGTTTAAATTGGCGATGACATATTATTTCAAACAGTGGTTTTTCAATATAAAAATACAGCAAATACTCGAAATCAACTATGTTCAATATTATAATATTATTCAAAAATTGTTAGTGTAGAAAATAAATAATAAAACAATGTTAATAACATATTCACAGTACCCAGATTTATAAAGGGCGATTCATTTGATGTAAGACACTCATTTCTTTGGAAAATATGAATATTTTGGAAATTATATTTTTTCTATATTCGTAGGTACATATATTACTATATTTTTCAAAACTTAAAAAATGTTTACCTTCGTCCCTTGTACGTGAAATAAGTATGGACTCCGTTTTTTTTTTTTTAATTTCAAAACAACTTTAGCTTTTAAATTTTTAATTTTCAACAACTTATTCGCTTACGATGACTATAAATATTTAAATTTGTATTTGTTCGGTGTTTAAAACAGTAGCATTCCTGTTTAACAATAATATTGACGCCCGTCGATAACACTGTCATCTGCGTCTGTAGATAGTATATAATGATTGATATTCTTTATAAGAATAATACTTAAGGCAAGTTCAATATCAGTCTAGCTAGTCTAACTTAACTTAACTGATAATAGATAACAGTGTTGCTAATCTAATCTAACTGCATTATAATAACTTGATGGTAAAATAGTTTTTTTTTATTGACAACTATTATTATTGGACGATTTATGAGAAACTATGTACACACTTTATGAACAAAGTAGTGCTTCTCACGACTCACAAATAGCCTAAGTCCTAAGATAGTTACTTTGATAGAATACAGTGAGATGAAAATAAACGTAAGAGGAAAGATGGAAATGGAAAAAAGGGGTTTGATGCGATTGAGAATGATATAAGAATTGTTGGTATGCGTGAAGTTGATATGGAAGATCGTGAAGGAGAAGAAGAAGAAAATGTATTTCTCATATGAGACAAAAAATCAAGGTATTTTTTTAATATTTAAGTTGTATATTTTTGAGTTGTATATTACAATTTGGTCCAGGTTCAAATTATAACAAACCGTTAATATTTTTGGAGCAGTTAGCTTATTGAATGGGCACGATCATGTGTGGGTTGGCATTTGTAAGATATTCTCTACAGTATTCCATCCATTACGAACAACCAGTATTGCAAGCGTCCTAAACTGCTCCAACGATACATGGTCTGAAATATCGCAAAAAAGTAAATTTAATTTAAAATTTCAACATATACTTAATTTTTTTGGATAACGATATCAGATCGCCAAAAAAATGAAAAGTAGTTATGGGACAAAACTATACAACAATACACCATATTGTAAAAAATTCAAATAAAAACTCTTTCTGGTTCTATTAGATATTTTTTGTTAACTCACTTTTGAATATCCTAATACTTTATTCAAGAAAAAATTGGCCGTTTTAAGCAACTTTTATATTTTATTGTATTTTTTACAATTATAGTTTCTTTTATTCAGATGATAGTTACGAGTAATTTTACACCGTTTTGTTAATTAACAAAACCCGGGAAAATACATTATAATATACTTAAATTATTATTTAAAAATATTGTTATCGAGTGTATTAAATCAATAATTGTTTTATCAAATAACATACAACGCTAATACATATATGTTGAATTTAATTTGTAATGTAAATTTATACTTTTTTCCCAAATTTTTTATGATTTAAGTTATACTTGAAAGTAAATATATAAATGATTTATTCCAAAAATTGTATGCGGTGGAAAAGCGAGTGGGTTATAAGTTATAATATATATGAAATTAAAATCATTAGCAACTAACTACTTAAAATAGGATAAAATATATTTAATTAAAAAATAATATTGTACAATATTTATATAGTGAAATAAAAAATTCTCACACACATGTTCAGAGCATATATTTTGCAAATATACTTTTATTAGAGGTTTTTAATTAAAAAAAATTCAAAAAATTCTATATACACCTATGTAAACCTGTTGCGTTGTATCTACATAAAAAGGCGTATAATCTACCCTCACACACAATTATTTTAACTTAAACGTTAAATATTGTAACAGTATAATTATTATTATTATTAATTAATAACATACAATGTTGATCGCTCTGCTCAAACAGTACTAATAGAAAAACGGAAGCTCTAGTCGAGTTCCCTTGATAATATGAGAGGAAGGTCTAAGTCATAGCATTGATTATGAATGTCTATTACATAATCAATGGTCATAGCTTTGCATCAACAATAAATAATTTTTATAAAATTAAAAATTAAAATGTCTAATGGTTACCTAGGTTTGGAATATTATTTGTTGCCGCTAAATTTTCAAGTTGCTGTACGCTTATGTTGAAATGCGTTGCCATTGCGGATCTAGTCCTGATATTTGCCCAAGAACGGTGTAACAACTGAAAAGTTTTTTTTTACTTATTTAATAAATTTCATTCACAAACATTTTTTTGCAGACTAGAGAACAATATGCAATTAACAATCAAACAGTTTGTATATGTATTATTATGTACTATGTATTATAATTTCCTGATTCTGGAAAAAATCAAATCTAAAAAACTTTTGTTTTTTAACTAATTTAGAAACTGTTGTAATTGTAATAGAAGATATGTGTACTCCACAAATATTATTTAGTTTAATGGAAATCACTAAGACAAGAGTTATGCAAAACTATACCCAACAGACTTAAAGACTTTTAAAATAAAAATAAAAAATATTAGTACCTATATTAAATCGGACAGTGATGAGGCTAAAAATGATTACACATTTTTCGTGTGTTATAAATGATTTAACAAACAAATAATGTTTAACACTTGCTGTGCAGGTGTCCCACAAAGACATATCAAATGAAATCAGTTTTTATTCTGCTGAATTTTTTTTAAATAATTTATATTCATTTGCGTTATAAACACCATAGTTTGTATTATTTTTTTTTATTTTTTTCGTTACATTTTTGAAAATTTCAAGATAACCATTTTATTGAGAACAATTTCCAAAGCTAATAAAAATTTCTCATGTCTCTGTGGGACACCGTGTATACCTAATGTTAGAAGGAAATCATTTTAAACTAATAGTTTTAGTCAAAACAAATTATTAAAACTCACTTCTGAATTATTTAGTGTTACAGTGGATTCGACAAACATCAAACAAGTTAGAAGCAAAATAATTGAGATTTTGAAGTACATTGTATCTATCTATTATAAACCGATGTTTAACAGTGTGATAAAACTATTACTTTTACTCTCAACAGTTATAGGCTTATAAAGGCCAGTTTTATAAGGAAATGAAAAATAAAATCCAAAACAGTAAATAAATATATCAAATACGTTTCCGACAAGTATCCAACTGTGGCATAGGTGCAAAAGTCTATTTACACTGTTTTTATCAAATAAAAGTATTGAGGTCATAATGCACAAATGTGAAAGTATGGCTTCCTGGTAATACCTGACAAAATTATATAGGCGCGACATAATATATTTAGTGAACTTCTTGCCATCTTATATTCAAATTTTGCATTTTTTTAAAAACAAATTAATGCCAAATGGGGTACCCTATCGTACAGTTAAATCCCTCATGTCTTATTCAAGATTAACTGTATAATATGCACATAGTCTTTTCAAAACAAGTTTTCCAATAACATTATTATTTTAGGCCTCAAACTAATATCTTCTGTTGTTTTGCGCTTGCATGCATAGTAAATAATGTGTGTGTCTATTATGTCTATTGATAGCTACCCGGATATTTTCCGGCAAAAATACTGTATGATTTCTATCGATATTTTGTTTGTTTTGTATGCTTTGAATTTCTAGTAAATAACCGTCTTCCGTATTAACAAACCGCCTGTGTACCCGGCTTCGCCCAGGAAAAGAAAAACAATTGGAACAATATTTTTTATTTGCTAAGTTATACCACGACCTAGAATAGATTGCAAAAATTAAGTCATCCTTCATATGAGTATTAAAATGTTGAATTTACTAATAGGTAAAATAACCACAACAATATTTAATTAATTATACTTTGAATTTGTCTACCCTATATAGATAACCGTGTTGTACTCGTTGTAAATTATAATTGAAGGGCACAGGGTAAAAACGGTAGTTGTGACATTATGAAAATTTTAGAGTATAGCAAAAGCAAGATTTTGTTTAGGCTAGCTCTTCAAAATAAAATTTTGTCGAATGTATATTTTCTTGGTAATAAAAATAAAATTTGACGTTCACCGGATGGTCTTATTGGAGTTGGGGGTAGTTCTTCCAAAAAATGATAACGCGTGATAAGAAATAAATGTTATATAACCTATAAAATGTGTAATACTACAGATAGTACCAACATCGATTTTACCAAAAACCCGCCAAGAGAAATTTCGTATTTTAATATCAAAAACATTGCCTTTAGTTAGGTTCTTATCTTTATTGAAAATTGTAGTTAGATATTTATCAATTCTCGAATTAATCGTATTCACTATACACGTAAAATTATATAATGTAAAATTCATAAAAAATTACACTATATAAGTGTATATACATAACTTATAAGTATATGTTATAATTTAATATTATTTGGTATAAAATAATAATAATTTTATTGAAATTTCCCACAAAATGTTTATATTACTATTTAAATAAAACATTTTTTTTACTTTTTACCTAAATTAGTTGACGATTTCAAAATTTGGCTGTCAAGTATAAATTAGTTTTACCACATCTTACATATGTATTCTGTAGTTAAAGAATACAGGTAGAAGCTTATGCGCTTTGTCTTCAATATTGTCTTTTAGAAGATATATTATTAACAAAATTTGGTACCTTAAGGATATATTAAAGCAAGGAAAACGGAACATATGACACTTGTAGTTTAAATACCTCACATAAATAACTAGAATAAAACATATTTAATTTTTAAGTTTCTACACAAATCAATATATACATTATAAACGTATAGTCCAAAGTGAACCTATTGCCGGATAAAGACTTGTGATGAGAAAAAAAATTGCTGTACGGCCCTTTTGCATGGGATAATAGGTAGATAATAAGAATATTGCATAATATAAAATTATTGTAAACTAGATTAAACAATTCTGTTATAATAATAAAAATGATCAAACTAGGGTCATAATCGTATAAACGTCATACTTACTAAATATATAATGTAATCTTGCTTTTATGTTGGTGAGATTATCAAATCAGACTGATTATCTTACTGAATTTTAAAAAAAAGGAAAATTAACTAAATAGTATCCCGTACCATACAAATGATATATTTTTAATAATTAAATAATTAATAACGAATTATCAAAAATAGTATTCAATACCAAATAACGTATTTTTAATGTCTGTATTAAAATACCTTGCAGGACTGAATGTTATTTATAATCTATTAGTAGGTTTTTAAAATAATTATCATTCACTTCATATTTTACAGAAATTAGTTTATATTAAGCTACTCTGGGTATATATTTTTATTAAAGAAACCAAACTAAACAATATGAATTTGTTCAGTAAAAGTTATTCATATGATTTAAAAATATGATTCAATTTTTGGTCAATATAAATTTGCAAATTTACAATTATCTCTTGATTTGAAAATATCCATATTTGTTAGAAGATTGCATAGCCCATATTTTATTAATCTATGTACTTTTTCATTAAAATGGCCATTTACTTAGCGATAACCAAGTCTCTACGACGAACTTAAAGTTTTGATACCACACAAAAACTGTCTACATTCCATTTATTAAGAAATGTATACTTTTCTTATATTATAAAAATAAAAAATAGAAATAATACATATTATAAAATAAATAGATACAATTGCAAGTTGCAGCATCCCATCATATTTATTTATCTCTTACCTTGTTCTCATCGAAATCTGCTATTAAAGCTCTTTTTGCCTACAAAAAGTTTAATAAATTATAATATGACTGATTTAAGTATGTTAATATATACTTAAGATTGGTCAAGTTGTGAAAATTTAAATGATATAGACGTAGCTATGGACATATTTAATGGGAAAATTAATGAGGCTATTTCCAATTCCACTAATATGTATATAATAAAATTATCAAATCAGAAATTAAAAGGTTGGATATCAAGCGGTCAGGTTAACTCTATTTTAACTAAGTAAACATTTAAAAACAGATTAGATAATCCCATTTTTATTTATCATTAAAAAAGGTATAATTTTGTTAAGAATATCTTATATCCCCATAGTTTTGGTTAGAAGTACTAGATCAAACAGCAAACTAGTAGAAGATAATTCTAACCTTATACTGTTTAACAGTTGTACTTAACAATGAAAAGTATCAAAGTTGTAGGTATTTAATTTATCATTATCTTCAGGTAAGTGCCCCAATAGTTTTATCAAATGTGTCTTCATTCCTATACACAAAACGGGAAATAAATAATTGTTCAGTAATATTATCTATTATTTCAGTCGGTAATTATAATTACTAGGGCTCTAGTTCAGTGGCGGTTTTCCCGGGGAGGCAAGGGAGGCGGTGCCTCCCTTGAAAATTAAGGAAACTATGTACTTAATATTGTTATTATGATGAGATATTTTGGTTTACAATAAATATTTTCAATCGAAAAATGTATATGAACAATAATTGTTTTTGAAAGCGAAAACAAAATTTAAGAATTTGAAATAACGTCGTACAAAGTTGTTGCCTCCTAAACAATTTAATGCCAGAACCGCCACTGCTCTAGTTATAATTACTAGACTGTAGCCATTATAAACAAATATCGTAATCACTGTCTCTATCAAAAATATTTGAAAAATCATTAAATCCCAAATAATGAAGTAGGTAATATAATATTTAGTTATTAAAACATATTTACATGGTTTTACGAGTTTCTTATAGTTGAATTTGAATAAAACTGAGCATATGGTTTTCAATATTCAAAAATATTTTAATCTGGATAACTTAAAGTTTAGAGGTCAAAACCATGTAGAGATACAAAATTGTGTTTCATGAATTATGATTCATATAAGATATAACTGCGCTACTATTAAAAAGAAAATAGTTATAAACCTTGATTCATTGATAACTGACTTAAATGAAAATATCAAAAATATTGAATATGTTATAAAACTATTCAATTATTATCAAGACATTATTTAAATATATTTATAGTTATTAGACATTAGCAGGTATTGTTAACCCTCACTGCATAATGTTCCATATATGGAACAATAATTGTATTTATTGTTTATATTTGCTTATGCTATACATCTTTGTATGCACAATGTTCCATAATGTTCCAAATTCTTTAATTAGCGTTTTCCATAAAACCAAAACTCAAAAAAATTTTTTTAAATTTTTTTATGTAGTATTAAGTACATTTATAGCATATGGTTAAAAAAAAATTCATGCAGTGAAGGGTTAAACTTACTAAAGCTAATTTATTATTTATTTGTAGAATCTATAATTATTAACTGTATTATACTCTGCATATAAATAAAGATAATGGTGTCTGGACTTTATAACACAATTTATATCGAACACATTATTGTATACTCAAACAAAGAGAGTATTCAATATGTTAAACATCCTTCATTTGAACGCATTATATAAAATCACTTAATACAGTACACACATACAAATCACTCGCTATCGAGAGTAAACGTGTCTATGAGAACAGTTTTAGAAAAAATACATTTGGTTTACTTTTACTTTATTGTGTCAAAAACTACATCTAAAAACAAATGCATTTCTATATAATAAAATTATAAAAAAATATATACAATATACTAAATAAGCATTGAATCTTTTATCATAATTAAATATTATTTAATATAAAATTATCAAAAAAATAAGTGGTTAATAAAACATGTTTTCAGTTGTAAAATAACACAAACAAAAATGTTTTGAAAAATAATTTTACCTTATTGAAATTATTATGAGAGAAAATTAGTGAATCACACTGTATAATTAAGCTAACCAAGAAAAAACAACTTTTATTTCTAAAAAACAACATAGCCTTCCTGTCTAACAGGCTATACCTATAGTAACACAGTATACATTTCAGACCAATTTTATAATCTATAAAGTTTAATAAGTCATTTTAAATAAATAATAAATAGTAATAATAGAAATAATAAATGTAATAGTTTAAGACACATAAAATAATTTGGTAAATAGTATAAAATATATAGAAATATTCAATTGTTTAATACATAATATATTAATCAGTGAATTGACATTGATTAAAATAAAACAATTTTTTATGATACTTAAGTAAAGATATTTTTTAATTAAAAAAAGTATATTTTATAAACAAAACATCAAAATTTACAAATGTATAATTACTTGTTTTAGCAAAAAAATCTAGGTATTCAAAATTTTGACTACACATTTTTTCCTAACAACATCGACATAATTTCACAACAGTTTACAAATTTTCAATCTTTCAGTTAGGTCAAGATATTTTTACAATAAATTAATATTTTAATGTTATTAAGGTTAGTAAATATTAATAAATAAGCAAATACAGAAACTACATTTATAATTTGTTTGGTAGGCTAATAATTATGTTTGTCAAAATTGTAATAGTAATATACTGTTAGTATCTTTAAACTAATACAGTTTTAAATCTAGAATATTATAAGATACTTGACACTCAAAGTGTAAAAATATTCAAACAATAATACAAGTATTCAAAAAAAAAAATTTAAACAATCTTAATTTTGTTTAAATGTAGTTGAAAATTAAAAATATTTAGGCAAATGAGATATCAGTGTAGTGGTCATAAATACAGTAGAGTTTATATGGACATTGAAGACAGGATAATAAGTTATTCAATAAATAATCAACTGAATTACACTTGATTAATAATAAATTATAATAAGACTTTTTTAAATAAAATTAAACAATATATAAAGAGATTGGAGATGATACTACAATGTCTAACAGCAGGTAAACAGAATTACTGGGTGGCGTTTATACTGTTAGTCTGATACAAAATATTCTTCCAGGGGTTTTGCACAAAATCCAATTAACGTTGACAACAAATATTCAAATATAGTGTCAAAAGTCAGTCTATGGATTACTACAGTGTCCATGGAGAAATATATGATATGTCCATTTAATCTTCCTCTGGTCACATTCTAGCTGAAAAAACAACAAATGGTTAAATAATAATAATAATAATTATAATATAAAACCAATTTTAAATGATTTACTAATGTTATCGTTTGTTAATTGTGAAGTTAAAATTAAATATAATGAAAATTGATAATGACATTTTTTTATACCATTTAACTTAAATTATCTATCAATAACATATAGAAGAGTGATTTCATGAATAGACTATATTTGTGACCGGTATACATCAAGTGGACCTAGTTTGTTATCTCATACCAATGAAGTGTAAGATCTACAAGTAAATACAATTTTTCTTGTACAAAAACTAACTATGTTAGAAAATAGTAAATTAAATTATTAAAAAGAATGATAATTTACATTTGATTTCTTTTTTTTTAAATGCCCTATATTAGGGTATTTAAGATTGATATTAAACTACTATTGTATCAATATTTTTATTAATACTACAAATCTAGAGTGTTTTCCTTACCTAGTCTATTTAGACAAATGATAAAACAATTATTTCTTCCAATTAGTGTCAATGGAGAACTGTTCAACCATCATCTTTGACTCATCTTAAAACTGAAAGATATATTACTAATAAATAAGTTAAAAGTTGAAATGTTGTTTATTAAAATAATAGATTAAATCAATTAAAACAATTTTACAAAAAATAACTCCATACCTGTTACCACACTTAATCAGACTAGAGATAGTTGCAGGAATCGAACCGCTCTAATGAATAAGCATACCGATAAACTTTTTATGACTTCAGACGACTACCATCATACTGTAAAACATAATTTACTTGTATAAATAGTTTTATTTAAATAGGATGTAATAATATTGTCACACAAATTAGTACAATATAGTGTATGTATGAACTTTGTCGCTAGGTACTATAATTGATAAATATATTATGTTATTCATATTAAATATTGCAAGTTTATATTATGTGAAAATAAGAGTTTTGAATTATGAATTAAAAAAGAATTCTAATAAAAATATTCATTTAATATTAATAAGAAACGAAAGTAAATTTTATTTACCAATAATTATCGTTGTCGTCATATGAACTAGTTGGTTTTTTGTCATTATAAATGTATCGTAAAAATGTGTACTATTTAAGAAAATATAATATATTTTAACACGGTTATTTTTTTTTATCATTTGAATTATTGCCGTTTAGTTCTAGAGATAACAGTTAACTCTGATAAACGTTAGTTATATTTTAGTTACTTTTATTCTAATAGAATTGGCAGACTGATAGAATGTGATTTTATATTTTGGTGTTTCTGGGTTGGTCACGCTGATAAAATAAAAATTGTGTTATCTTTTGGAAGAACTCTTATCTCTTATCATTTTTTGGAAGAACTGCCCTGTACACCCCGTTGATAGCACTTCATAAGGCTTTACATTTAAAACGAATGTATGCTAATAAATTTTAAATTGCTTAATAAATCCATATTAAAACCCGTAAACTGTAGATTATCTATTAATTTATTAAAACAAATAAAAGCAAAACTGAATCATAATATTTCTCGGTACTTACTATTTAACAACTACAATGGTAGTTGACTAAAAAGCTACTTGCAATGCTCTGCTTCTTAGACATAAAAAAAAGGTAGTAAATCACACACATAATGTTGTTCGTATATTGTAGAAACTCAACAACACAAATTTTTAAAAAAATCCGAGTCACTTTGGGCGATAGTCGATACACAACAATGTTACAGAATAACGAATAACGCTGTGTCATGTGTGCATTCAGCATTGTGCATTGTTTGACAACAGCGGAGGATGCCAAGGCCACCTGGTGGTAGAAATTAGAACTAATTATAGCATTTGTATTTATTTACCTTCACTCCGTTTTACCTCCAGCTTGCTGTCGGCCGTTATTATTTGTCGCACACGCATAAACATCATTATCATTTATCAAGTAGATTGTTGTCTGTAATTTGTTTATGTCTGATCTAAAGCCATAGTTACTGTTATTTCGAAGAGTTATGTTGTTGTGTGTTGTGTATTGTTGACAAGTACTCGCATATTATTAAAAAAAAACATAAATTAAGTGTGTAATTTTATAATTGTGTTATCCGACCATAGATCATAGCCTTAGAACCGCCTTATTGTAGCTGAATAATAGTAAGTACCGACAGACATTTTCATTGTGCTTAAATGCGTTTTGCCGGGCAACCTTTTTTTTTGCGATTTTTTTATAACCGTCTTGTATTATTTTTTATGCTGACTACGATTCTGTAGTAAACAATTGGCGGAATCTTGTAGATCAGGCTAGGTTAGGTCTCATTAGGTCGCTAATGCTTCTTAAGCGGTAGGTAAGGTTAGTTTAGTTATTAAGGCAAGTTTTTTTTCCTTCAGGGGCGTGAGCCCCCCATCCAGCAAAGAGTGCCGAACGGGCTCGAATCGGCTCCTGAAGCTAGCAGGCGTAGAGTTGTTTTATTAGTAAAGATTTACTAACTTAAAGGTTAAATACTTAAGAAAATTGTATTGTTGTTCAATACAATATTGATATTATATAATCTATACAAATAAATAATTAACTAATAATTCTATAGCAGCGCACCAGATGCCACCTCTTTCTATTGTAAATTGACTTGATGACCTCGTATAACGCATTGAAAAGGTTTTCTATTTATTTGTTAACAAGAAGAGTTATTATTTTTTTCCTATATAATGTGCGTTTTGTAAAATAGTTAAACTTTGATTCTTTTACACAATTTATCATAACTACTATATTATTTATTCATAGATTACTATAGCAACTTGTTTTCTTCATGAAAGTTCAAACTCTGTGTCAAGAATGATATACTGGGTTTTTTTTCAATATCTATTTTTTGCCATGTTATTTAGTTAATTCACAATTTTTATTTTACAAGGAAAAAACTAATTTTTTCCTATATTTCAATCAAATGTACCTAAACTACTGAATTAATGTACAACATTGAGAATTAAAAAAACGTTTGTTGTTATTTCATTACCTTAGATTTAGAAGCTTGTGCGCCTAAATTGGGCCGTTCCAACTCAATATATTTACTAAAACCCTTCCAAAAATACATATTGAATTTAAAAACTAAAGTTAAAAGATCATATCCATATATTCAATTAATAAAAAAATGTTGCTCGTAAAACCTCTAGTGTCTTTTTTTTACTAAGACGCCTGAACTCACTTATGATTCATTTAAATATGCTTAAACTCCAGCTTTAGTTATTTTGATAGATTAATTATAAATTTTTATCCTAATTTTTGCAAATATGCTTTGTGTTTTACAGTTTATAAAGTGAAAAACTAGCTAAGAATTTCAATTAAAATGGATGATTATAACTGCGATACCATGATCAAAATAGAGGAAGAAAATGAAGATATAAAATATCAATTTCCCGTAGTATTAGTGAAAGAAACAAAACCAAAAGACCTTGAAAAATCAAACAAGAGTTGTTCAACGACCAACAACATTCCTCAAAAGAATATTGACGGAGATGCTTATAAGTAATGTGATTTATAATTATAAAATTTAAAGTAAATTTTGTTCAAAAATGGTAGTAACATTGTTAAGGTATCAATAAGTATTCTATGGCAAATAACTAGGTGTATGTAATTTTGCATCATAACATTCAATGTCGGTGCAGTCCACCCAAACAATTTCAATGTTAATAATAAAATAATACCTACTATTAAAGTGTTTAGTGTTTACGTTTCCATACTATGTGCTTTAAGGAATAATATTTTACAATATACATAATATGGCAAAATTAGCATTATACGAAATAGAAAAAAAATCAATATAGGTTTTTTATTATTATTATTTTATTATACTTAAATTAATTTGTCACAGTAAGCAAAAGTGCAACAGATTTTACAATTGAAGGCAAACACTTGTAGTTTAATACTTTACTTAACCCCTCGTTGGTAAACATGTTAGCGCTGCGCTTACATAGATAACGTTTTGAACGCCAGTTGTATAAATGTTTGTTAATTGGCTTGATTTTATTATTACCTTCAAATAATAATAATAAAAAAAAAAGAAGCCGCTAACTATATTTCCTCGGGATTTATCAGTGAACAAAGTTGACTGTACCGATAAAGTGAGCGCCACAGTTTATCAACTGTATTTTACATATTATTGTGTATCCTGGAGTAACATGCAATCTCCTCAGAAAGTGACTGAGCTTAATTATTTTAAATTATTAATTTTACAATTTAGGTTTTTTTTACGTTTATTTAATTTATTTTTATTATTTTGTACTATACCATTTAAAAATAAAATAAAATTTCGGTTTTTTATTTTTATTAATTTTGTAATAATAGTAATTAAAAATAATATATTACCAATTGGTAGTGAGTAAAAAGATGCATATTTGTTTGTATGATTTAATGTTCTGAGTTTATCGAGTAATTAATAATAATGGAAAAAGTAACGTGTGAGCGCTTACAGTTTAGCAATCATGTTCTACAGTATAGATTTACCAATGACAAAACACGACACTTATTGAATATAATGTAAATATAATATAATGGCTGCATTCCTTATCCTAGACCCTGGAGGTGTTGCCAACTATATACAATCTGATCCCACATTTATATATATTGACTGACACCAAAGCATAATTTGAGGATACAAATATTGATAAGAGTGCATAGGAGTTTTTGATTTGCTCATTATTACAGTTGATCTAAAGTGCCTTAACTTGATTTTAATACCGATACAACAGTTGTCCGACAACTCACAACAATCAAAACACAATTGACATATGAGTAAAATGATTTTTTAATTAGAACATTTTAAGTATATTTTGTTAAAAAATTATATTAACATAACAGGGTATAACAGTAGGGCGGTATTCTATTGCAAATTATTTTTAATTTTCCTTAAATGGGTTAAAGCATATTTTCCGATACAAAACAGTTACATTGTTGACATAATACAAATACAAGAATATATTTTTTTACAAATATAATTTATGTTTACCAGAAAATAAATTATTTAAAGGGAAATAGAAACTTAAACTTGCTGTTAGTATTAGCACCCTTTGTATGGATTATTTTGGATGTTTACATATGCATAAAATTAATTTTTAGATCATGTGAGTTTTGAATATATTTCATAGTAGTTAATGTAATCTAAGGACAGTCAAGGCTTAAAGTTTTAATTTAATACTTAGTTATTATATATATATATGAGTATGCTTATCATGGTGAATTCCTAGACCTTTGCAGTTTATCCTAAATAGGTAAAGAAGTGTTTTTTTATTACATGACATTTAATATTGGTTTATTTTAATATAGGTTTTATATTGATTCTTTAGTATCAAGTAATCACTTGTTTAATGAACACTTAGGTAAGAGACAGTGGGGGGTGGGGGCAACCATACAAATGTTTTCATTTTCATTTCTAAATCTGAAACACATCACAATGTACACGATTTACATTTTTTGTATCAACCAACGGCCAACCACCAAAAATAAAGAAAAAATGTTTCTTAATCTAACGTTTTATTTATCGATAACTCAACATTTTTTAACCACAAATATTAATATTATTAATATTAGAGCTAGGTACCAGATTAACTTCTGGTATAAGTTCGTTTTCTACAAAAAAGGGTATAATGTTATTTTGTAAAACTTTTAATCCGTTTTTGTAAATTAAAAAAAAAAAACATGTCAACTTTATAGTTTATTTTAAGGATATAAATATTGGTAAAGCCCTTAAGAGACGACAACTGAAGCTCCCATTGTTCCAAATGTTATTATTTTTTGGATTATAGACTTTAATCTATGGATACATTACATTATGATAACGATATAAGAGTTAGATCCTTGGGAAGGACTTTGCAATAAAGCATTCTTCGCACTCCTAGGATTTCTAATGCAAATTATGTTAATAATAAAATGCATGTTTTGTGACCATTTGACTTGCTTCATTTTTATAAGTGACCGTGTTTGATTTCTGCGATGAAATGACGGGACACCAATTTATAGACTTCTTTTAAATGTACTAATCAACCAACAACAACAACAAACTTGAACTATGTTCGGATTAACTCCCAATATCCCCAATGGAATTATTATAATTGCAACTTTTATAATTAAATTACATATAATTTGTTTTATTTTTTAGTGTTCCTGAAAAGAAAATTAAAGTTGAAATTATAGACGAAACTGATGATTATCACGGTTCTGTTAACAGAATAGATGAAGATATGAAAGAAAACTTTACCGAAGCTTTAGTGGTAAAAACTAGTCCAACTTGTTTTGAAGAATCATATAATAGTGGCGAGACTGTCCAGAATGACGGGATTTCATACAAGTAATGCGATTTTTAAAATACAAATATTTTATATTTGTATTATGATGTAATAACAGTGTAGCACTACGCACAGAAGAAGAATGGACAGGGCAATAAAAAAGCTGTGTGGGTCACAGGACCCCCAGCAGAAGCTATGCTTAGAATTTAGAGTATGCGAATCATACGGTTACTATGGTTACAAACCAATTGTTTATTTTGGGTTAGCAACTAAATAAACATATTCGTATTCGTATTTTAAGTATAAAATTCGTGTTTGAGGATACCCTTAGGGGTGGAATTTTCAAAATGTACTATGCCAGAAACTTTCGCGGGAGTATACTCAACAACTTCCCAAAGTTTCATGGTGATCTGATGAATGGTGTAGTAATGCGTAAAGGACAAACATACGCTACGGTTTTTTTTCGTTGACCCCCAGCGGTCAGGTGGGGCTATAAGAAACATAGCTTCAATAAGTTTTCGTTTTTATTGCCGTACAATATTGAACAAAAATAAAAAGAAGAGCCTATAACTTTGTTTCAAAAAACTTCACATATTGAATTTTGTTTGCATTTAAATATTTACTAAACCTGCTGAATTATCCAGAGACGTGTGTAAGACATCCTTATAATAAAAATTGATCCTAGTCTTGGAGTTGCTCATATCAGTTTTGTTGTAAATATTAATTTTGCAAAGCTCAAGTTTCATTGAAAGCAACTAGTACACAATTCTATGTTAACATTTATTGGTCGTAGTAATTATTTTCTATTTTAGTTTTGAGTTTGTTTGTTTGTTTTTAGTGTAGGAGAAATGTGCAACGAATCGATAGTCAAAGTAGAAGTTGATCTAGTGGATGGCAAATATTATGAGTCCTTGATAGAAATCGAAGAAAATGTAAATTTAGATGTGCAAACAACAAACAACGATTTGGACGAGGTACTGTCATTTGTCTGTCATATATGTAATAAGGCATTTGCGACCAAAATGAAAATGTCCGAGCATATTAGTCATTCACATAGTGCACACTTAACAACCCAGAAAAGCAATAGAAAACAAGACGTCGAAAAGAATTTCATGTAAGGCAAATTTTGATTTGATATATTAAATTCTCTATTGCTGTTTCGTTATTATGAAAACGCAATTGAACTTATTATTCATTACGTCTCGTATTATATAAGTACGTACTGTCTAATCCGCAGTCTATCATCTAGTATATATGAATTATAATTAAAGTGATAAATAAACGCTCCAATGCAAATCTATAACTGTAAAAATACAATTATCGATAAAAGCTTTGTACCTAATTTATTACAATAATGTGTTAATAAAATTGTATTGCCATAGTTACCCATTTATCGTAGGTAATTAATAATGTAATACAAACATTTTCAAATAACCGTTGACTGTTGATTTACTCACACATAGTAAGTTAGAAAAATTATGATATTATTTGGTTTTTCATCATTTATTGGTAGTTTACGTAAAAAAAATATTTCATACAATTTTAGAACTTATTAGACTTATAAGACTATTTAAAAAAAAGTTATTTCAAGTTGAAAAATGTGTACATTTGTTTGGGGGTTTTCTCGATTTTTAAGGCAAAAAAAAGATTGGTCTTTTCAAATTTTTGGTCTAATATAGTACCTTACGATCGTATCTTAGGTATGATTTTTGAGCTATAGAGACGCAACACATAGAAATCATGGGTTCAGCAGTTTAAAAAAAATGTTTGGATCTTGACAATGAAAAAAAAAATTTTAAAAACGTTGTAAAAACATTACCTTCTCAAATCCGCATTGAAGCATAAAACAAAACAAGTAAAACACATTTTTATATGCAATAATAATATGATGTCTAGTACTTGTTCAGTTAGACTGTCACGCTATGGTTGGAGGAATAATGGACTTTTTAAAGTAACAAAAATAGTTAAAATTATTGTAAATTTAAAGAAATATAATACATTTTTATAAAACCTTGTTGTTTAATGTTCGACATTTTTTTGTTATAGTATCAATCATACAGCTCATGAAGTAACTAACGGATACACCGGAAACATCAGACCACCCTACAAATGTGAAGTGTGTTCCGAGGATTTTCTTGATAAATCCACTTTCACGCTACACGAACGCGTGCACTCTGGTGAAAAGCATTACAAATGTCCGGTGTGCTTAAAATTGTTTACTCGAAAATACTTTTTTGAACGACACAATCGCGAGCACACTGGTGTAAAGCCTTATAAATGTTATGTGTGTTCAGAGTCATTTTCTCAAAAATACCTTTTTGAACGACACAATCGCGTGCACGCTGACGAAAAGCCTTATAAGTGTAATGTGTGCCTTAAGTCGTTTTCTAAAAAACCTTCGCTTACACTACACGAACGCGTGCACACAGGTGAAAAACCCTACAACTGTTCTGTGTGCTTAAGAACATTTGCTTATAAAGGCTACCTCACAGTACACTCACGAGTACACACCGGGGAAAAACCCTACAAATGCCACGTGTGCTCAAAATCTTTTTCTCAAAAACCCAACCTCACAATACACCAACGCGTGCACACTGGAGAGAAGCCCTACAGATGTGACGTGTGCCTGCGGTCATTTTCTGTAATATCCAACCTCAAAAGACACAAATGTCCACAAAAACAATCATGAAAAGCTCAGTCAATAATTTATACAAAACCTAATCAATTATTATTTAAATATAAAATCAGTTTGACTTACCCCACTTTAACCTGTAGACTTGTTTGTAGTGGTTGTTTGTCATGTTCTGTAGCAAACGTTAATCACACTATTGATCTATTATTGGTTATATTACATTGTGAGTAAACTGCATCAATTTCATTTGTTTAATTTTAATTAATATTCTCTAATGGCATGGTCTACAATTGACACGGTTACCATTTCATTTTACTCTTTTACTTTTTTATATATGATTATTTTTAATATTTATAAATTTTTGTATATATTTATTAAGTACACGTTGTACCCCATATGTAATTAGAAAGTCGACGTAGACGTTTTTCATTTAAAACTGTAACTAGTGTATATTTTTAAACTTATATAATATGTACAATATGGTCGATTTTAATCCCAAATTACACGAATGACGAGTTGTGCCGGTGTAGCACTCGCGTATGGTGGACAATCCCCACCAAATATATTTATATAAACTGCTGATACGTAACACCTCTTTCTTTTTTTTTAATATTTAAAATATAATCAAAAATAATATACTTAACCATAATTACATTTTTAATATTATATAGATAGACAATACAAATTATTACAAAATCAATATCAAATTACAATATTTTGTAAAAAAATTAAAATTATGTGTAGTAAACATGTTTTTATAATATGCAGAAATAATACAGTAACATACTTATTAATAATCACAAGGAGAAAATCGTCAACAAGTCATTTTGGCCTTGAAATTCTAAAGACCATGAGTATTTGTCGTACACCGTTATTAAAATGCAAGTTTAACATGGGTATTAATTTTCAGTGTATTTTTTTTACACAGCATAAGAGTTTTAAGTTAGGATGGTAGGGGAAGTGCGGTTTGGAAATGCGCGCAGATAAAAATAATCTTACATTCCTCCTTTCCTCCTGTCCTAAACTTTAAGCTCCATCACAAGTTGAGAGGGGGGTAAAAACAAAAAAAATTGTGAAAAATTGAGATCACATTGTATAACAACATTATGAAAAAAAAAAAATTTTAATTTCCTATTAAACCCTATGAGATATTGAGTGGTTCATGATAAAAGAATCACCCTGTTTATGCTGTGTAAAAAAAATACACTGAAAATTAATCATAAATAATTAGCCAAAAAAATATTAAATTAATATAAATTAAGTGTTTTTTAACTTTGCAAGTTTAATTTATGATTAAAGGACTGATGGTTTTGATGGATTAGTTGCATACATTTTTGTCAGTATGTAAAAATATATTATAATAGCTCTGTTAACTTTCACCATGTATATACTATATACATTTATGTACACTGAAAATAACATTTATTGTTATATTAAATGCATTAACTATAATCTTTTGGTAAATTAATTAACATTTAACTTAAATTAATTAATATTTAACTTACATTAATGTGTCTATTGTTTCTAAAATACCACACACAAAGAATAAAGTAACAAAAAAAATGTGCACCTTCAATACACTCGAACGAAACAACATAATACGTAGAACAAATACATTTTGCTCCATTAATAAATTATTAATAATGACAAGGAACAATTACATTTTATTTGTTCCGGAACAAATATCAAAGGAACGAGTTCCGAGTATTTGCTCCGGAACGAATATCTCAAGGAACGAGTTCCGGGTATTTGTTCCGGAACGAATATCTCGAGGAACGAGTTCCGAATATTTGCTCCGGAACGAATATCTCAAGGAACGAGTTCCGGGTATTTGTTCCGGAACATAAAAGATAAATGAGTCAAATAGGAACGAATTCCGAACCCCTGATCTAAACTATGCATCAGTTACCACAATAATCGAGTGACCAGTACCCATAATATATTTTATTATTTGTACAAAATCGCATTATATTTATTATTTGTACATAACCTCATCGCTAACAAATTTCGACTTCGAAGTTCACACGTTTTCCATTGGTGAAATGAAAAATTGCAAACTTAATTAAAAAATGTTAGTAAATTTACATTATACTTTATAGTAAATATGATAGCATGCTTATTGTAGTTATGTCATAACTCGTTATTTTATAATTTTTTAAATATATCAATTGATAATATTTGCTCTCGACTTTATTTTGACGTTACATTCTTGGACACACCATTTATTTAATAGGTAAGTGTATTATAGTTTAATAGATAATTTAATACAATACGAATTCAATTAGCTTTTTTATTTTAGGTTGAATGCTTTTTTCCGAAAATCTTTTATCATTTAAAAATCAATGTTATCATGTCAGAAATATCTATGGCGTTGAGAATAGGCTATACCAATTACTATGGAAATGTCTTTTCAATTGGACCCAAGACTGAAGACCTTACAATTTTATATCAAGGTGTAAATTATAAATATAAAGCATTAATTTAATAGGTAAGTTTATTAGAGTTTAATGGGTAATTTAATACAGTACGATTTCAATTAGCTTTTTTAATTTAGGTTGAATGCTTTTTTACTGAAAATATTTCATCTTTTAAAAACCAATGTTATCATGTAAAATTGGTTTTGAGTATGACATATCAATTGCTATGGAAATGTCTTTCCAATCGGACCCAAGACCTTACAATTATATATCAAGGTGTAAATTATAAGTATAAAACATTTATTTCTATTGTGACATTTTTTCATGTGAATGTATAATATCAACACTAAGCAATTTGAATGAAAAGTGTGTTGTGTTAACTTAAAATAATTATTAATGCATGTATTTGTGTATGTGGGTTGATAAAACTCATATACCCGTTTCATTTATTTTTAAAAATATCAGTAATTAATGTATGATTTTCATACTACTACATACAAGGAATCACTTCTTGATTATACCAATATTTATAATAATATGTAAGTATATTATTTTTATTTGATTAAACTTATCTAAGGTAGTTCAAATGTCTGCTTTTAGTTTAGTTATTTCTTACAATGATATAACCCATATATTGTGTGTCTGACATACATTACGGATATTTTATCATAAAGTTTTAGCTATAACTGACACAGGTATTTGGCTATCAAAGTTAAATTTTATATCAAATTTATTAATGTACAATAATTCTCTCTTTAAAAAAGTAGTAATTCTATTAATTTGTATTTAATGAATTCAGTAAATCAAGTAAATTATTTTTTTGAACTTGCCTAAGATAATTCTTATAGTTAATTTTATTTATTGAATTTTGATTTTGTTAGATTTGTTTAATTACCAACGATTGTTAAAAGAAAAAAATTTAAATCAGTATTATAGGAGTTGAACAATTTCAAATGTATAGATATTGTTTTTGTTTAATATTTTTGATTGAATATTTTCAAAATAGTAACATTTGTAATTTTTAAATTTATTTTTGTATTAATAATTAGTTTATGAATATTTTATTAGTTAAATACTTATATTATCAGACAAAAGATTATTATTGTTCTTTAAATGTTATACTATACTATATATTTGTCGTTGAAATTTATCAACACAATTGTTTGACTATGTGTTATCAATGTTCAAATTTTGTAAAGTACACAGTAAAAATTAATAAAAATTGTTTTTTAACTCTTTAAAGTAGGAAAATTGTCGCATACGCATTACAGCAAATATTCTTTTAACCATTATTTGCATCATTAAAGGTAAACAAATTTTATTTTTAACAACTATGCATTATAAGTTAGTATAATTGATTTTATAATTATTTGTATTTATACATAAATATAGTATACATGTATGTATGTGTATAAAATCAGACAAACTTGTCGAGTACAAATTCCATAAAATTTAAATCCTTAAAAATGTGTTTTATTACAGAATAATTGTTAAATTTAGATACTACAATTTAGCTAAGACTATTTTTGATTTAATATTGTCACTTTTACATAATCTTAGTAAAACGTACCCGTTATAATAGTTTAATAATGTCAATACTATAATTTGTATAGTACACAAGGAAATATCAAATAATGGTTTTCTTTTTAAACAACTAAAATCTATTAAGCTTTTAATTTTCTAGATATTAAATAGTGAAGAAAATAATAAAAATAAGAAAATACTGATTATACATAAAATCAAAATAAGCAGATTCAACTGTAAAAGAATTAACTTTTCAATTTGAAATTTTTGAAACAGACATATTTTATTATAAAGGCTTTAGAATCACTATTATTATAACATTATACACCTTATAAGTTATAATAATAATTAGCAAGTACTAATAAAAAGATAAGAACATATAAACTATTTAATTTAATAGTTATTAATAAAATAAAAAAGACAAGTTCTGATAATTTAATGTTTGCGTGACACAAACCCTAACTTTATTTCTGAAGTTTGAGTATCACTGAGTGATTTTGTGTAATTGAGTCACAAACTATTGATCCATATTTTTATTAACGGGATCTTAATAAGAAATAACTTGACTTAAAAAAAAATGAAATATCAATGATGTTGAAAAATTTACCGTTACAGAAAAATCAAATCTTTTTTGCCAACAGGATGGGGAAAACAGAAAAAAAGTAAAAGTACTTTGAATCACAGTTTGGAACTACCGACTTAAATTAAGTTGATAATTAATACAATTTCAAACTTAACTGTGATTTTGTTGTAGGTTCCTAATACACTGTTTACAAAAATCTAGTCTTTAGACAACTTAATCATTTAAACACAGTCCACTTTATTGCATTATTTTTTATTAATAAAGTTGTTTATATAATAAAAAAAAGTTAGTTATAAATGTAAAATAAGCAACATTTTAAATATTTACTGTAGAATTAAAATAGTAAGCAAATTAAATCCAAAATTCCTTATTTAGTGTAAATTGTTTAAAACAATTATTTGAGCACAGAACATATTTTGAATAAATTGAACATAACTAAACAAATAATAGTAACGCTTCGCGACGCGTGTCCATTTAATGTATGCACTTATGAGATTGTAAGCCAAATTTTAAAGCTATTGTTTACTACCTATAAAAACTAAAAATTATAATTTTCAAATAGCATAATTATGATCTGTTGTACTGTGCTGTTACTTGCTGAATGTCGAACATAGATAGTAGAAAAATATGATAACTAATGATAATAATATTTTGTATTATCATCATAGCAGCAGTTATCAACCTACTTGTACCACGGTTTTTGATTGTTGTGGTTAAATAGCCATTCGTTAGCTGCTGTCAATATAGGTCTGTCAACCTACCTGTCATGACGGTGTGTTAGAAAAGTCGGTAATCTATAAATATGAAACGCTGGTCAACAAAATATCACAAAACATTTTATTGTGTTTGGTTATCTGTGTACTCATCTATCGGACAATGCGATCATAAATAAGTATTTTATTGGCTCCCGGTCTTTGGAAAACCAAAGAAATATAACAATATTTAAGAGAAAATGTAATATCTTTACAAAGTCATAGCTAACGACTAGATGGATAAAAATTAATAATTCAAACGATAACATATTTTAAAATTTTTTGCCTACAAATTTATGGAATTAAAAACATATGTTGCCATTTGAAAACGTGAACTTAGACCCTTTTTATCGTATAAGGGATGAAAATATAAATTTTCGAAGCATTGAAAAATATAGTAAAACTTATACCTAAAAGAATAGGAAAAAATGTTTTTTCAAAATATT